>NC_042633.1:7838415-8015915 GCF_901001135.1 Rhinatrema bivittatum
TTGACTCAGTGTGCCTCGGCAGTCAAAAAAGCAAACAGAATGTAAGGAATTATTAGGAAGGGAATGGTAAATAAAATGGAAAATGACATAACACCTCTGTATCGCTCCATGGTGAGACCATACCTTGACTACTGTGTACAATTCTGGTTGTCATATCTCAAAAAAGATATAGTTGCACTGGAGAAGGTAAAGAGAAGGACAACCAAAATGATAAAAGGGATGGAACAGCTCCCCTATGAGGAAAGGCTAAACAGGTTAGGGCCGTTCACCTTGAAGAAGAGATGGCTGAAGGGGGGATATAATAGAGGTCTTTAAAATCAAGAGAGGTCTAGAACATGTAAATGGGAATCAGTTATTTACTCTTTTGGATAATAAAAGGACTAGGGGCCACTCCCTGAAGTTAGCAAGTAGCAGATTTAAAACTAATTGGAGAAAATTCTTTTTCACTCAACACACAATTAAGCTCTGGAATTTGTTGCCAGATGATGTGGTTAGTGCAGTTAGTGTAGCTGGGTTTAAAAAAGGTTTGGATAAGTTCTTGGAGGAAAAGTCCATTAATTGCTATCAATCAAGATGACATAGGCAATAGCCACTGCTATTACTGGCATCAGTAGCATGGAATCTACTTGGTGTTTGTGTACGTGATAGATACTTGTAGCCTGGATTGACCTTTGTTGGAAACAGGATGCTGGGCTTGATGGACCCTTGATCTGACCCAATATGGCAATTTCTTATGTTCTTATGAGTACCTGGTGTTTGAAGATCACTTGAGTTTCTACAGACTGAAAAGCATACGTGAACTTTTGCAGTTAAATGACCTTTTAAAAATGTACCTCATACTGTTTGTCATTACCATGTAGTGAACTGTATGGGTCAAGCATACTTACATCCACATATCTAAAACAAACACTGGCACTTACCTGCCAAGGCTTAAAGTGTTTTATGTCCCCGCATGATCCATTGAAGAAAGGCCCTTCTCCAGGTTTACAGGAATGCATGGCATGCAGGGCATGAGCCACCACGTACACAGTGTAATAAGCATTATACGTATACCTTAGGTTTGTCATATCAAAGAAACGAATATCAAGTGTCCTTGGGTCTTCCTTCCCTGTGCAGAGTTGCCCTTTTCTGCTTAGTTCTTGAAGAGTGGCCTGGTCCATGTTGGGGTCAGCCCACCTGCAGCCAAAAACTTTTTCCCAATACTGCCTAACAAAGATGTCTTCTGTAGTTCTGAAAGGATGAAGATCATAGAGGTAGTCTTTGAATCTTGGAATTTTGCCTGTAGGAACAGAGAATGCAATGGATCCTTTAAGAGTTTTTGAAAACTCCTTTACGTTATATGTTGAAGAGGTAGACAAGGAATCTGAAATAATCCAGACTTTCCCAGATATGTCACTCTTTGCAATTTCCAGCATCACTTGATAAAGGTTGACGCCAGTGGAAAAGACCACGATGACTCTGGCTGTCATTTTCTTTACTACCTCCAAAATGTGCTGTATGTTCACTTGAGAAGAAACTAAGGGGATGTTTTCATGGAAGGCTACACAGACCCCAGCCTTGATCAGCTCTTCTTTTAGCATCTGACTCCCTATCTGTCCATAGTCACTGTCCTCAGCGAGGATTCCAATCCAGGTCCAACCGAAGAAGGTGATCAACCGGGCAATGCCCAGAGACTGGTACTCATCACTTTGAGTAGTGCGGAGGAAAGAAGGAAATCGACTTTTATCACTAAGAGTGGCTACAGAAGCAGCATAGCTGATCTAGAAGAATTTCATCAACAATATTAATTGGTTTTTCTAACACTTGATCATCAGTTATGAGAATGATAATAATATGCATTTTTTCCCTCTTTTTCTTAAAGGTTATCTCAAGACATGCTAAACGTTTTCCCACCCTAATAGTGTCCCTTTGTGGAAAGGTAATCAAGCAATTTACCTCCACTTTCCATTCTACTTCTTAACAATGATTAATAGCAACCAAAATGACTTCCTGTACAGCCACATCTTCAATCTGGCTTTCAAAGGGTTCCAAAAAACAAATTGAAATTACCTTTGCAAATAACCAGAGCAGAAGGATATTCCATACCTGTGCATGTTTGTAGACCCCCAGTAGCTGAGCCAAAGTTATGGACGTTCTAGACTTTCCATCTCCAAGCACCGCAGCTAATGGCGATGTTCCCCTGCAGGTGTAATTTGGGATGGGATCTTTGTGCCCGGTGAGTTGCCACATTGCGCCTTGCAGAGACCCGGGTGGAGTATCACAGGAGTCGTATAGCCAGAATCCCAGGGTGATGTTGGGCACCAGGGTGCCATTTCTGTTAATTTCTTCCAAGGCAAATAACATGGCATGCTTCTGCTGGTAAATAAGTAATTGTAGTCTATAAAAACAACAGAAAAGTGTGATATAAATGGAAGACAGGCAAATGTACATGTAATGGTGAATTTCTAATAGAGCGCCCATCTGGCCATGCACAAATTCAGCTGATTTTCAAAAATAAGGTACCCGTATATATTCAGTTGAAATATCAACTTATTTTGCAGACACAATTATGCATATACACTTAAATGAATACTCGGGGACATTAACTTTCAAATGGGCGCACATATGCACATGTGCACTGATGCATGACCAGAGACGTGGCTGTTTTATAATATGTGCGCCTGTTATATAATAGGCTAGGTGTGTGTATATGTGCTCCTAATTTGAAGCTTGTGAGCTCACAGCAGTGTAAGTCAGTTTTGGATCATGCAAATGAGGGTATTTTATAACAGAGGCACTTCCAGCTGTGGACCAGTCTCACCAGTTTGTCCACCAGTTTGCCCATTTTTCTCCTTGTTCTTCTCAATCCCCCTGGTTTTTAGCATGCACTCCTCCCAGTTACTCCAAACCACACAAACCCCTCACAGATTCTGAATTTTTTTTTATTTCCATCTTCTCCATAGCAGAAGTAAAGTTAGGAGGCACTGAACCTGGGGGCATACCCAGCCACATAGGTAAATGCGCACATCTCTTGGCCCTGCCCCAGAACACCCATGCCCCACTCATACCACCACCCTTTTTCCTCTGATGCGGGATGTGCATGCATTGGCACTTGTGCATGCATTCACCCGCTTTATAAAATAGGAGTGGGATCTGCCGGGTATTTGCTAGTGATCCGGATTGAACACTATCGGAGACCAATGCAGGACTTGATGGACCTTTGGTCTGACCCAGCATGGCACTTTTTATGTTCCAGAGGATATTTCTTAAAACTAAGAAGTAGCAGATTTAAATTCAATTTTAAAAGTCTTTTTTTTAAGTTAATGCACAATTAACAATTGTATGATGATGCTGTCATGAAATTAATTATAATGGCATGGAAAAAGAAGCATGGGGAAAATAATCTGTCACTTACTTGCTGCAAAGCTGGATGCTGGGAGTCTCAGTGAAGGGAATCAGGGGGAGGTGGGTTTTAGCACTGTGAACAGGGATGATCCCCCCTATAATGATGTCCCCCTGCTTTATGTATCCTGTTACCTTTGCAGTGCTTGGCTGAGAGTTGACTTTAGCAGCATTATAAACAAGGTTGGACAATATCAGGAAATAAGTCAGTGCCGTCAACATAATTTCCTGCATCGAGCTGTGCCAATCTCTACCTATCTTTCTTGCAGATTTTGCCTTGGGTGAAATGGAAAAAAAAGAACTTTGTTATCTCATGTGAATGTGAAAGGGTATGGCTAGGGTTAGAGTTAGAGTTAGCATCAGGTTTATGGTTATGTCTATTGTTAGGGTTAGAGTGAAGTTCAGAGTCATAGTCAGGATTAGAGTTAAGGTTAGATTTTGAGATAAAGTTAGAAAGAGGATTATAGATATGATTAGGGTTAGAGTGAAGTTTAGGATCAAAGTCAGGGTTAAGTGAAGGCTCAGTGTAAGGGTTAGGGTTAGGTTTTGTGAAAGGGCTAGGATTAGGGTTAGGGGTGGTCATAGGTTCTGTGAAGGATTCCATCATTGAAGGCCTGATTTATAAAGGTTTTTTTGGCTAAGATTAAAAAAGAGGAGTGAAATTTCATAAAAATGACATTTGGTAAAGGTACTGCTATTGTTTATCATTTATTTTCAAATAAATTATTATTTCTATTATGTTTTAATGTTTATTTTTTATGAAATTCAGTTCATTTTCCACCTTCCCCCCTTTTTCTGTTGGGTGCTGACTCTGTTTTGATGGGAGCATTGTGCCGGTCCTAGAGGAAGCTGGATTCCTTGCAGGATCAACATACAAATCATTCAAAGGGGCTGTTGAAGGTGAGTCTTGGAGATCCTATGTGTCCCTTCGTCCATGTCCTATCTAAAGATCTCCAGAAGTTGATCTGGAGAAGGCCAGCTTGGTGCTCTCAGTAAAAGACACTCACTGACCTGTTTGGAGAATTCTCATGTTCGGCTCCTGCAAAGGATTTGATTTTTAAGAAGCAAACAAGTACAGGAAAACCAAGGGGGATTAATGAGAGGCACACAAAGTGCAGAAGAGAGGAGGGGGCAAGGGGGGGGGGGAAGCGGGGCAATAAGCAGAGAGATATTATGAGAGAGAGAGGGGCAGGGAGGGTGGAAAGCATTAGCAGTGCCTGCCAAAAGCTGATTCACTTAGAAAATGTCAGACAGATGGGAAATCTCTGGAGAAGAAACTTTTTCTTTCTATGCCCTGCAAGAATAAGGACCTTATCTAAGTGTTAGGCAAAAGAAATGCAAACAAGAAAAACAATCCTGGGCTACCAGACAGTTGGCTTCACACAAGTTTTCAGTGACACAGGTTCTGCCCCCACTGTTAATGTCCTGCATCATCTAGGAAGTGCTAAATAAAATGCACAGTAAAATGGAGCCAGGAGAAAAGTGTGAGACTCCCAGGGACATTTGCCTGGTTTTTACATTCCAGCCATGCGAGGGACAATAGTCCCCCCTTTGCTATCTGCACACGTGTGCGCTGGTCACTGTGCTTGGGTGGATCCTTTTCCCCTTCAAGACATTGCCCTGTTTCAAACTTGTGGAAAACCAAATGAATTGAGGCCTTTTTCTTGGACCTTTTTTGCCCAAATCTGTCTGTTTAGATTTGTGACTGCGTTTTTTATGTCTCTTCAATAAATAAGAATTGAAAAGCTTACGCACTTCTGCTCGTCCTCCTTTGAAGTGAAGCTGGAGCTCTCTCGTGGGGTCTGATGCTGGTGCTGTTGATTCCTGGTTTATAACTTTTCAGGTATTCCCCCATTGCAAAGACCAATTTCCATGATGGAATAATTTCTAATTGTTCTGTGGTTTTCACAAGCCATGGAGGAGGATGCGATTGATAAACAAAGCCATGGACTTTGAAATGAGCACATTTAAGGGAAATTACTCTTTACTACTCTGCTATATAGGACAGATGCTATTTTACCCAGGCTGCAATTATGCATAAAACATTAAAAGATATCTGCCATTTTCCTCACTGTGGAATGACATGTAAAGCTCATATCAGCAGCAACAGATGAGTGTGAGAAATGTCTTTGTCTCCAGTTATTATTCAGTATTTCATGTTAAAGGCCAGGTCTAAGGTGATGCCGTAGGCTAGGATAAGGAGTAAGTTATCTGCAGACATCTTATTGTGTCACTGTGATGTCAGCAACACCATTATTGTGATGTCATCGTTATGATTCATTCTACCTCGTCCCCATAAAGGTCAAACTCTGCTTACCCTACATACCCTGCAAAAGGAAGCTGACTGCACCCTGCCCTGAATGTTACTGAGGGAACAGGCCATGGGTTTTGCCATCATAAGGCCCATCACATGATAGGAGCAAAGCCTGGTTGGCAACATTTTGAAAAAGGTATCAACCATCCCAGAGCTATGGGGTGCTCGGGGCCGCTCCATACCACCAACGAGCGTGTGTGTGTATGTGTGTGTGGTGGGCAGGGAGTCTGGAGGCCTCTAGATCACCAGGATCTGTTTTCAACATAAGGGATAGAAGTGTGTGTGTGTGTGTGTGTGGGGGGGGGGGGTGTTATGTTCGTGGACCCTTGGGCTGGTTGGGACAGAGGATGAAACGGCTGAGATGGTGTACAGCACACGTCCCAACCAGGAGGCGGTTCAGAGACCCGAAGCAAGCGGGGATACTGGACGTCAGAGTAGTCCTATGCGACCAAGGACTCTGTACCCACTGGAAGGATGGCTGCCGTCGGACCCTGATGAAGGAAGAATCTTCGCCCTGGAGACCGGCACTCCCCCGGGAGGAGCCCTTAGGAGTCCAGCCGCTGGGACTTTTGGAGATTCACCCTGGAAGCCGAAATCCCCCCAGGAGGAGCCCGTAAGGACACGGCCGCTGGGACTTAGGTGACTCCCTGAAGATGGAAGATGGTCTGGATGCAGGCGCCTCCTGCAGGTCGTGGGTTCCGGACGGCTGGCGCCTCCAGCAGGTCGTAGGTAATCCAAGGGTCGGTTCAGGAGTCTGAGTCCAAAGGATGGTCCACAGCCAGGCCAGGGGTCGGTGTCCAGAGAGCGGTCCACAGCCAGTCCAGGGGTCGAAGCCTGAAGAGCGGTCCAAAAGCCAGTCCAGAGGTTGGAGTCCAGAAGAATCAATCCAGCGAGGAGGGCAAGGCAGAAGCGGGACGAAGAACAAATCAGGAACACAGCAACAGCAGGCCGAAGACCAGGAAGGCAAGGCACTGGAGTCATCTAGTTATTTATTTATTTATTTATTTATAACTTTTCTATACCGAAGTTCATATAACAGAGTTAAAAATCACTCCGGTTTACATTGCAACCATAAAAGACAGTGACAAAGTTGTCTTACATAGAACAGGGGGAGAGAAAAACTTGGATGCAGCTTGAGCATGGGGAGTAACGTGTCAAAACTGGTAAGAACTGATAAGAGTTGGCTTTTGGGGTAACAAGGTATTCCGAGGGAGGGGGTAGGAATGAGGGATTGGAAGGGGGTTGGAAGGGGGGTTGGACGGTGGGGGGGGGGGGGGGGGGGGGGAGGGTAGCGGAGGGTTACCATAGATTTAATGAAACTAATATACATATATTAAATAGCTTAGGCAGCGAAAGAAAAAGTGCTTAGGCATCTGAGCTTAGGAAGAGAAGGTCCGTGGAGGATGAGGCAAGGACGAGTGTTATGGGAAGGCTTGTCTGAATAGTAGCGTCTTAAGTCTCTTCTTGAATGTAATTGGGCATTGTTCCAGCCTAAGGTCCGGTGGAAGCAGGTTCTACTGTTTGGGGCCTGCGGTGGAAAAGGCTCTTTTACTAAAGGAGGTTTTGAATGTAGGTGTTCTAAGAGTCCCTCTTTGCGCTAATCTAAGAGGACGGGTTGAAGTATGAAGTTGCAGGGGGGGTCAATAGGTCCAGCGGAGAGATGTTAAAAATAGCTTTGTGGGTGATTACTAAAAGCTTGTAGAGGATTCTGAATTTGACTGGGAGCCAATGGAGCTTCTTAAGGATCGGTGTTATGTGGTCCCTTTTGTTAGACTTTGTGAGTATCCTTGCAGTTGCATTCTGAAGCAACTGGAGAGGTTTAATGGAGTTGTCTGGAAGGCCTTGAAGAAGAGCATTGCAGTAATCGATTTTTGAAAAAATGATCGCTTGTAAGACAGACCTGAAATCTTGAAAATGAAGGAGGGGTCTTAGTCTTTTTAATACTTGAAGTTTGAAGTAGCACTCCTTTATTGTGTTGTTAATGAAGCCTGTGAAGCTCAATTGAGTGTCCATGACTACTCCTAGGTTTCTGACTTTGGGAGAGATGGTTGGGAGCGTTGTAGGGGGTAGGTTGTTTAGAGAAAAGTTGCCATCATGTGTGATTAAGAGGAATTCGGTCTTGTTTGTGTTGAGAATCAGGTTAAGATTTGATAGTTGCAGGGTACTTATCCATGAAGGCGTCTGACGTCATCCTGGGCCAGATTGAGGTTTTCCTGCGCTGGCCCCTTTAAATGGGGCTCCTCCCCACGCGCGCATCAGGGGGCGGGGCATGCCGCGCCGGAGCGTCAGTGTTTCTCCCGAGGAGGGAGAGACGCGTTGGAGGGCCTGTGAGCCCAAAGAAGGTCCGAAACAGGCCGGGGAAGAGTGGAAACGGCCCGGGCCGCCCCCAAGGTAGGTGGAGGGAACGGGGCACGGCCCGGGACCGCAACAGGGGGGCACCCTAAAGCACCATGGTTGAATTCTTTTGAAAGGTAGGATTCAGGGGGAGGGGATGGAGGTAGGGTGAGGGGTACTGGGCATAAGAACATCAGAAATTGCCATGCTGGGTCAGACCAAGGGTCCATCAAGCCCAGCATCCTGTTTCCAACAGAGACCAAACCAGGCCACAAGAACCTGGCCAGTAGCCAAACACTAAGAAGATCCCATGCTACTGATGCAATTAATAGCAGTGGCTATTCCCTAAATAAACTTGATTAATAGCCGTTAATGGACTTCTCCTTCAAGAATTTATCCAAACCTTTTTTTGAACCCAGCTACATTAACTGCACTAACCACATTCTCTGGCAACAAATTCCAGAGCTTTATTGCGTGGCAGTGCTTTACCTTTCCTGCACTGTTCCCGCTCCTGCGGGTGTAGGACAGGGTGGTCTGTGACCTGACCAGTTGTACTGGCAGCGTAGGGCGCCCTGAGGGGCAGTGCCATTGTCGCATCCCTCCACATTCCTGCTTGTTTCAGCGTCTATGATGTCTCCGTTTTAGCCCTCGTCTATGATGTCTCTGCTTTAGCCCTCATCTATGATGTCTTCGCTTCAGCCCTCGTCTATGATGTCTTCTGTGTTCCAAGGACTCTGTCTGCCCTCGTCCTCTGTCCGGCCTGTTGCCCAATGCTGTTACCCAGCGGCAGGTACGAAAGGGCTTGGAACAGTCGGAGGACCGTTCATCAATCAACATTGCGTTGTTGGTTGCCATGGGCGTGCAGGTCCGGCTGAGGGTCAGACCCTGTCCTCTAGTCCTTGTTTCAGCTTTGCCTTGCCTAGCTCTCCATGCTTGCACCTGCTCACCTCCCACGGTGTGGTTTGGGGCTCCTCGCTGAGTCTCGCCGTGGCCCAAGGGCTCACACCACCTGCTCTAGAGGCGACCGCGCTCCTCGTGCCCGCAACAGAACCTGAAGGCCTCCAAGCCCTCAGTTCGTCAGCAACGTGGAGGACACGCTCGTAACAGTATCCAAAGGCCCTCAAGCCTTCGGTAAGCAACAATATGGGGGATGGGCTGGAGTGGGCAGCACAGCAACAGGCTGCTGCTGCCATTTCATTTGATGATAGCGGCCATGGCAGTGAAGAAAATAAGTTTGCATGACCATGGTTTTGAGGAACAAGGCTCTCTCAAATGCCTGGTGACACCAAGAAGCCCCTTGCATGATGTAGACATGAAGGTTATTGTTGTGTCTTTCGCTGCTCGACACCCTCACTCCGCCCTCTTTACCTCTGTGGCAACGCCCTCCGAGTCTGATGGACGGCTGGCTACCACAGCGTCTCCATGCCGTCTCCCTCCGGCATCCTGGACCGGCTCGACGTTGCAGATCCGCCATGTTGCCTGATGACCTAGGGTGTGCGCGTGGGCTCTGATTGAAGTACCAGCAAGGGCGCGAACCTGAGATGATGTCATCTGCTTCTAATATTTAAAGGTCTCTAATTCACTATCTAACTGAGTTAGCAAGGGGATTGCTTCGGCTTTACTCCCAAGCTACTCTGCCTCCTCGGACTTAGCAGAGGTACCTGCTCCTCGGGGGTCTCGCTCTTTTCTTTACTTTCAGACTACAGATAGGAACCGGTACTCGCTCCTCAAGGGTCCATGTTCCTGGACCCTGAAGATTCTCTACTGCCTGGAAGCTATCGCTGCTACAAACAACTGTGAGTTATCATCGCTCTCTCAGAGCTTTCCCTGAAACCAGGTACCCGCTCCTCTAGGGCCTAAACCTTTCCAGCTCCTGAGCTTCATTGAGACCTTATGTGAGTTTTATCATCTAGTTCTGTTCATGAACCTTGTCTACTCTACCTACTCACTTTCTACAGTTTCTCAACAGCTCAGCCATCCTGGATCGCGGTTCCAGTGCCTGAGGGCCAACAGCCCTGCCAGGCATATCAGTTCACTACTGCCACCTCTGGTGGTTTCCAAAACCAGTTTAATAAAAGAACTAATGTATGTCTGTCTCCATACTCAAGCCTAGCCGGTGATCTCTCTCGGGGTATCCTCCCGGGGGCGTGTTCATCTGCCACCGGCCCAGGGATTCACCACTACTATCTCAGATTCATAACAGACTGCTAACTCCTCACAGAGAGCCCTAACAGATTGCTACTCCCAGCATAGCGGAATATACAGAATCTGAGACACTACAAGATAGCTGACTCCTCCTTCTTAGGAGCCTTTCATTCTGATTGCTCCTCCCATCTAATGCCCAACTTTCTTAACAGATTTACATCAGATTGCTACTCCCTAGCAGAATTCCAACAGATATATTACAGCTATAGTTTGCTATCATCAATGGTATCAGAAGGCTACTGTGGCTCTGGACTGGAATATAAAAGGTAATATAAATAAAATGAAAGAAAGTAAAATTAAATAAAAACAGTCATGAGGGACAAGTATATAGTAGTTAAGGGCACTGTGCAAGCCACTACTTCATGGAGAATGTGCTATAAAATATTTATAAAATCACTGCATTTTCCTGGCATTGTTTTTGGGGTAAAAACCTCATAAAATGGGTAAAATTAAACTGAATAAACCATGGGGACACCAGAGGAGGGGCTGGGTATCCCTCTTAATTATGCTTTATATTGTTTTTCTTGCAAGGTACGGTTCCTCCAACAGTTAATTTCCTGTCCTTTTTTTTCGTCTCTTTCCTCCTTTGTATTCTCACTTGGCTTCACCCCCTGCTCCCCTCTCCTCACCCCTGTTTTTTGTATTTCACTCATTTATATGTAAACCGATATGATGTACCCACGAATACAGGTATAAAAAAAGCTATTAAATAAATAATTCATTTTTATTTGGAATGAAAATATTGAGGATTTTTAAATTTGGACATCCGCATCAATGCCAACGAACAAGTTTTTGGGTTGTGTGGGAGTTGGTATTACTTCAGATTTGTGGTGAATGGTAACGGGCAGTAAAGCCCACCTCCACCCTGATACTTGTTCACTAATAGAGATGCTACCTGCCCCTGCCTCAGCCAGGTACCACCAGTATGCAGTCAGGGAGAGGTAAGAGTGTGCAGCATTCATTTTGGTCCAGATATCGCAGGTGAAATGCACACTCCCTTCTGCCTTAGCTAGCAGTGCTTGGATGCGACTGTGGCACTGGTTGGGGATGACCTTTCTGCTAAATGTGGTTCTGGAGGGGACTTTGTAATTTGGAACTAAGACCTTCAGCAAATGCTTGAATCCCACATTTTCCACTACCTACAAGGGCTGGTCATCAAGGGCAATCATTTCCCCTATGCTCCTGGTTACAACGTTTGAGGCTGCCTGCCTCCTTCCCCGAGATAGAGTTACTGAACACCACTCCATTTCCTCCATGGTGGGTTACCACTTCGGACACATGGCAGGGGGCTGCTGGCCTGCCACCTGACAGCTAGAAGGGTCTGAGGGTGTGGGATGACTCTGCTCCTTTTCAACCACTTTACGCTGCCTGGAAAAGGGGTCCCCTGACTGGTACTGCCACAATCCCCAGATGGAAGTACTGTTGGGTGCTGCTTCTGCATCATGACAAAATTAGTTAGATGTCCCATTTGATTGCCTCTGCTAATAGCCCTAGCACAGTAATTACACTGAGGAAAATGCGGCTCCTCGTCACTTTAAAGTGACTCCAGATCACAGCTTTCTTTTGTGATCCCGTCTCTATAGCCTTCGGGGTGGATGCTGGCACTGGAGTTGAAGTAGTGGGTGCACCCTGAGAAGCAATGCCAGGGGCATCAATCACACTCTGTCCCTTTGCTGACTGCTCTTCCTCATCATCATCATCAGTTTCATCTCTCCCCTGCAGCAGTGAAGTGGAGGCTAAGACAGAACTAACTAATCCTCCAAAACCTTCTTCAGCTATTACTTCTTCCTTTTCATTTGATGAGAATACCACACAAGATGAATCAGAAACAAACAGTGTCTGTGCTACATTTTCAGTGCTAACTAGAGTCTGCTTTCGCACTGCTGCTTTTGGGTCTCACCCTTTTGTATTGTATGACTCAGCCTCCCCTTCCCTCACCTCCAAAACAACAAGGTCAGAAACAGGTGGTGGCGGTGCATCATCTTTAAATTTTATTTTTTTCCGAATGGAACTGCCTGCCGCTCCATAGATTTTAGATTGGAACAGCTCCCTTTTTAACTTTAATGGGGGACTAGCACTGCCTTTTGAAGTGCCTCCTCTGCCAGTGCCTCCTCTGCCAGTTGTTGTGTTCCGCACCCGCGGCCATCTGCAGGCGTGGCCCCCTACCTCCTCCGATGACCAGGGCAGCGTCGCGGCCGACTGCTCTGCACCGAGCTCTGCACCCCCGCGCGGCGGTGCGGGCCTTCGGGCTGGCCGCTGGATTGGATCCGTCCCTGATCCTCCCGCGTGGCCGCTGCTGCTCTCCTCCATGGCCCGGATCCAAGATGGCCGCCGCCATCCTTGGACACGAGGCCACGCCCCTTCACCAGAGTTAAAGGGACCTCGTCCCTTTAATTTCCTGCAGCTGATTCTTACCTCCAGGGCCAGAGGAAGTATATAAGGAGACTTCCTCTGACCATTCCTCGACTTGGCAACATCCTCCAACGCTGTCTAGTCTGCTTGCTTCAGTGAGTTCCTTGAGCTTGGCTTCTGGTTTCTGCTTCGTCTTCGTGTTCCTGGTTCCTGACTTTGGATTGGCTTACGGTGATTCTCTGGTTCCTGACTTCGGATTGGCAAGCGGTGATTCTCCGTTGTACGACTTCGGATTGGTGAGCGACGACCCTCTGGCACTCGACCTAGGACTTCAAGACTACCGTCTCCAAGGGCCCACCTAAGTCCCAGTGGCCCGGGTCCCTACGGGCTCCTCCTGGGGGGACCACGGGCTTCCAGGGTGAAGCTCCAGTTGGCCCTTGCACCATCACCTGACATCTCAAAGGTCCACCTAAGTCCCAGCGGCCCGGGTCCCTATGGGCTCCTCCTGGGGGGACCAATGGCTTCCAGGGTGAAGCTCCAGTCGGCCCTTGCACTGTCACCTGACCTCTCAAAGGTCCACCTAAGTCCCAGCGGTCTGGGTTCCTAAGGGCTCCTCCTGGGGGAGCCACGGACTTCCATGGGTGAAGACACAGCTCCTCTTCTCGACTCTTCCTCCGCTTCCACTGCCACCACAGCCTCCAGTGCCAAGGGTCCACCAGTCACATCTTCGGTTCCTGCCTTCGCCACCCAACAGGAGAACCTTCGGGTCTTCCCCAAGGTATTCCATCCTCCCGTCGGCCCAAGGGTCCACAAACCCGATCTTAACACCAGTGCCATTCACTCAACCACGTCTACCTTTCCCTGGCATCATAGATTTAATGTCACTGCCTACTAGGGATTTCAATTAAAAGAATTATTTCTTTATTGGTGATTGAATACCTCTGTACCAATATATGTGAGTGTGGAAAACTACACACACACACAGACACACAGTGCAGTGCCTTGCTGTACACTACAACTGAGACTGCTGTATGTGTTACGAACGCGCGCAGAGCGCGGTCGTCTCAAGCGGGTGGTGAGCCCTTGGGCCACGGCAAGACTTAGGGAGGAGCCCCAAGCCACACCGTGGGAGGTGAGCCAGTGCAGGAATGGTGAGGCAGGCAGGAACAGAAGCAGGGGAGCAGGAGCGGAATCTGGCCCTCAGCCGGACCTGCACGCCCATGGCAACCAACAGTGGGATGTTGATTGATGAACGGTCCTCCGACTGTTCCCGGCCCTTTCGGACCTGCTGCTGGGTACGGCAATGGGCGGCAGGCCGGACAGAGGCGAGGGCAGACAGAGTCCTTACACAGAAGACGTCAGACGGGGGCAGAAGCAAGACATCCAAGACAGGCTGTAGCAAGACATGGGCACTGTCTCTCAAGGCGCCCTACACAGCCAGCAAGGCTGGACTGGTCACGGACCACCCTGTCCCACAAACGCGGGAGCGTGACACACGCAGGGAAGAGGAAGCGGTGGGTTGCTGCACTCCTGGCAGCCAAAGCAGGGAAGGTTGCTGCACTCCTGGCAGCCTCAAGCAGGGAAGGTTGCTGCACTCCTGGCAGCCTCAAGCAGGTAGGAACGGCGGGACTCTGGATCAGGCATGGGATCAGGAACAGACATCATGGCAACATCCAGAACAGACATCAAGGCAGATACACTGGACAGGGAGCCAACAAGGCACGAAGGACCTGGAACAAGGCAGCAGTACAGACGACTGTAGTGCTCAATCCAAAGGCACTGAGGAACTGACAAGAAAGTCCTTTTATACAGCTGAAGTGGGTAACTCCCTGGGAGGAGTTTACCTGGACCACCCCTCGCTGGTCCTATAAGTAAGGTGGAGCGCTGCGGGCCAACCCCTATGGAAACGGGCGTGGCTGGAAACCAGGAAGTCCAAACAGCCAAGCAAGCCACAGAAATAGCTAGGCCTCTCAGGCCCTGGAGCAAGTCCTGGATAGAGCGCAGGTGAGGCCCTGGCTTCGGAGCGGCCTCCGGTGAAAAGGTGAGATACCTCCTGTAGCGCAGCAACAGGGGGGATCGTAACAGTATGTGTACAAAACAAAATTAAAACTCCAGATGCCTACTAGGGATTTGAATTAAAAGAACACCGCCGTACCAATATATGTGAGTATGGAAAACTACACACACACACAGACACACAGTGCAGTGTCTTGCTGTACACTATAACTGAGACTGTTCTGTATGCACAAACAATTAAACTGCAGAGAAAAGACTGGAAGCCTGAGCAAGCCCAATTCCTACAGTGATGCTGCTTGTTCTTTGAAAATACCAACTCTGAGACAGCCACTGCAACTCTCACACTATCTCCCACCCACACCACTGAGACAGAGAGATAGTCTGAGTTCAATAAAAAAAAAATGCAGTAAAAAAAGCCTGGCTGGCACAGCAGCAAAAACGAACAAATATCTTTCTCAATGGCAAATTCTATCAAAGAAGAAAGCAATAGCAATTGAATACAGATTTGAGACACTCAGAGAGTAGCTCTGAGTACAGCAACTTCCTCAGACAAAAGCCAAGAAGAAAGTGCACTGCATGGTGTGCCGCGTGCTATGCTTGCTTAAGGTAGAAATACAGCAGGAACAGCATCACAGAGCACTAAGAGCAGCCATTGGCTAAATTAGAAAAATGCTTCGCTCTAATACGTTGGCATTCTGGTCTCCTTGCCAGCCTGTCTGACCCACTCTATGACAGGGCTGTGAGGTCACTTATGACTCACAGGAAAGGGCTGGTTGTTGCTATGTATACTCCCACATGGCCTTCTCCTATTTCAAACGGCTGCTAAGAAAGCACTGCGAACCATAAGAATGAAACTAATATGATATGTTTCATTCATGCGGGATTGCCATGCGTTTCACAGACCCACGAATCAAACGAACAGGGACCTATTCATAGCGTATTGCACATTCGTTGAAAATGAATGCATATCCCTAATATCCAATCCAGCCCATTATGTGGCCTGTGGAGGAAGTTCCTACCTTGCTGAAAGGGCTGGACTGTGTTTGTTGCTCTTTGTTACAAGAACTGTTACATCAAAGTTCCAGAAATTCCTCAAAGATTAGACTAAACTTGTTAGATACATGTTTTTCCTCCTGTTATTGAGATTTCCAAACTTAGATGGTAACAAGTAGACAAACCCTCATATATGTGTAATTGTGCTTGCGAGTACACCTGCACTGGAATTTAAATCATCCACACAAGAGCATGCATATTATATGAAATATTAGAGATGTCAATCAGAACCGGAATTGGTTCGGTTCCAGTTCTGATTCAAATCTTACAATTTTTATAGTCCGGCACGATTGTTTTTTTGTTTATCGGCTGCGCCCGAGCCGATAAACAAAAAACCAACCCCGACCCTTCAAAAATGATCCCTTTGCTTCCCGAACCCCCCCCCAAAACTGTTTTAAAATTACCTGGTGGTCCAGTGGGGGCGCGGGGAGCGATCTCCCGCTCTCACGCCATCGGCTGCGCTAATAAAAATGGCACCGATGGCCCTCTGCCCTTACCATGTGACAGGGTATCCGTGCCATTGGCCGGCCCCTGTCACATGGTAGGAGCACTGGATGGCCGGTGCCCCCCGATATGCCCCCCCCGACACGCTCCCCTTTCAAAGCCCGGGACTTACTCGCATCCCAGGGCTTGCGCGCACCACCAAGCCTATGCAAAATAGGGTTACGCGCGTATCCCTTTTAAAATCCGCCCCTTAGCTTTTAAATCAGCGGAGGAACTGCCTGAAATCTTAGTCGAAGAGGCATGAGTGGTGTGAACTAAAAATGAAACACGGCATGACATTTCACTTCTGATGATCACATTAATTTTTATTATACTAAGCATAAAAAATCATATAAAAAGACCTATGATTATACCAACGGTAGACATTAAATCTTTGCTAATGAGCATGGATAAGTGTGCCTTTCTATGAGGGCTTGTTGCATGAACAAAACATTCAGTAATACACGGTGTATATTGTGCAAATCTTTGGGTTTCTAGCTTTTTATATGTTGAATTTTCATTTGGCTATTACCCTTCTTTAAATGACTTCTTGAGAGAACAGCTATATTACTGTGATGAATTATAACAGTGCATGATTATACTGACATAATATCTGTTCAAGGTTGTCTTTTCCACTAAAGCATTTTGAAATGTAAGGTTTATGGACTCCCTGGTGTGTTTATGTATTTATTATTTTATCTTTCCTTTACAGCTGAATCTAACCAATCTTTTCATTTGTAGGAGATTAAGAAGTAAAAGACAGCATGGGTGACCCAGTACTAGAATTATAGAGTTGGAGAATAGAAAAGTTTGGTATAATTCCAGAAGTAGAATCCAAGGAGAAATGGATGTCCAAGTGTAAAAATCAAACTGGTAATATTTTTGATGTTCACATCCCTACAAATGTGAGACAGAAAACCATATAAAAGAGGCAGCTCAATTCAGATAAAATAGTTCTGTTACAGAAAGGATCAACTAAGCACGATGGTATGAGTGTTTGGTTTGATCTACAGGAGTAGGCCATTCAGGGTAATATGGTATTGTAGTTCTTTTGGTGTAGTGGGGCTGGGATGTTTCCTGTCTTGGACAGGATGGGGATTTTTCCGTCTCCTATCCTTATTATTTTCTTTGTTAAAAGTGCATATATCTCTGTTGTAAGATGACATGGAAATACATCAAAATAAGAGTGATTCTACTGATTGTCATAAAGTAGAATGGCACCTTTTAGGACAGTGTTTAGGATGCAAGGCATGTGTATTAAAAAGGGTATTATTTCATTTTAATTATATGTGGAAAGCAATCTAACTGGTGTTTCTTTCAGGAATTGAGAAAGAGTTCCTCCTCACCAGCTGTGAGAGAGCTTTCAATAACAGTGTAGTAAGAATACAGTGTAAGCTGTAGCATTCTCTCTGTTCCATGTATCATTTTGTTTGGTGTCCTACTTCGGGGGTGCTTGGCACAGAAAAGGAGGGGTTTGAGGGGTGCATTGTCACAAAGTAGGAATGTATTACCAGTGTTTGTAAGAACCTTCAGTGAGTGCAGGAAAGGAGGCTTGTATGAAGGGATTTTGGCAAGTTCTCATTTGAAATGGGCTCAAAAGGTTTTGATATATTCAGAGGCTTTCATGCATATAATCTTGTGTGGTATTTGTAATTAATCTTGTTACGTCCGTGGGCCCTTGGGCCGGCTGAGACAGTTGGTGGTGTGCTGTGGAGAGCCACAGCGAACATCACAGCTGAGAGGCAGCACAGAAGAGACTCAGAAGATATTTCACCACCGGAGGTCCGAGGTCCCCCCAGGAGGAGCCCATAGGGACACGGACCTCTCGGACTTAGGTGGGACTCTATGCGACCAAGGATCCGGGCAGCGGCCGAAGAGATGGACGAAGGTCGGCTGGGCCCAGGAGGAGCCCGTGAGAGCCCGGGCCGCTGGGACTTAGGAGAATCCTCTGGATTTGCAAGTACTGGATACCTGCAGTGGCAGAAGAAGCCGAAGTTGGAGTCCAGGAGCGGATCCCGGTCAGAAGCCAGAAGTCAGAGATCCAAACCAAAGCCAGGGACGAAAGCTGAAGACGAAGTCAGGAGACGAAGCCGGGTAAGAAGCCAGAAGACAGAAGATGAACCAAAGCCAGGGGCAGAAGCTGAAGATGTAAAAGTGTTCAACAGGCTTGGACATTGTTTAAAAATACAATCCTAAAGGCACAGTCCATATGTATTCCGCGCATTAAGAAAGGTGGAAGGAAGGCAAAACGATTACCGTCATGGTTAAAAGGAGAGGTGAAAGAGGCTATTTCAGCCAAAAAAAATCCTTCAAAAATTGGAAGAAGGATCCATCTGAAGAAAATAGGATAAAACATAAGCATTGTCAAGGTAAGTGTAAAACATTGATAAGACAGGCGAAGACAGAATTTGAAATGAAGTTGGAGTGGTTAGTGCAGTTAGTGTAGCTGGGTTCAAAAAAGGTTTGGATAAGTTCTTGGAGGAGAAGTCCATTAATGGCGATTAATCAATTATACTTAGGGAATAGCCACTGCTATTAATTGCATCAGTAGCATGGGTTCTTCTTAGTGTTTGGGTAATTGCCAGGTTCTTATGGCCTGGTTTTTGGCCTCTGTTGGAAACAGGATGCTGGGCTGGATGGACCTTTTGATCTGACCCAGCATAGCAATTTCTTATGTTCTTATGTTCTTATGTAGTCAAGGAACGGACCTAGATCAGGAGCCAGGAGTCAGCAGAAACGAACCGGAGTCCAACGCAGCAAGTAGAGACACAGCGGACCGGTGTGAACCTCGTTGCAAGGCCCTGAAGGAGACCAGATGCAGGGTTTAAATACCCTGATAGCGTCTGATGTCATCCAAGGCAGGGCTAAGGTTTCCCAGCGCTGGCCCCTTTAAGAGGGACTCCTCCTCGCGCGTGCGTCTAGGGGGTGGAGCTAGCCGTGGCGGATCATCGGCGTCTCTCCCGAGGAGGGAGAGACATGCTGGAAGTGCTGCAGGCCCGAGAAGGCCTTGAAAGGCCTCGAAACGGCCCCGAGGTAGGTGGAGGGAACGGGGCACGGCTCGGGACCCGCAACACAATGGGCTTGTGCATAAGAGTGCCTATATCTGTTACACGCCGCGCCGGTGGCCGTCCTGCACATGGGCCTGTTCACCTTCATGGTTCCACAGCAGATCCCGGGATGACCTCCCTCGCGGTAGTTGCCAGTCCTGCCATGCCCCGGCATCCCGCGGTGGCAGTCGCCAGGCCTTCCACTGCGCGCCAGGCCTCACACCAAGGCTCGGCGTGCTCTGCCATGTTAGCCACGGCCCTACGTGCGTGGATCGCCCGGACTCATATAGGGCCGAGGGCGGGTCCTAGCTCCGCGGCACGCCCTGATTGATCCCTTGTTATAAGGAAGTTCCTGGCTATGCTTCCATGCCTTGGGAAACGGGTCGGCTTGTTCTAAAATTGCCTCTGTGTTGTTCCTGTTCTTGCTTGTTCCTAGTCTCGTTCCAGGATCCTTCTGTTCCAGTTCTGTTCCAGACCTGTTCCTGCATCCTGCTTGTTCCTGTGTTCGTCTGTCTGTCTACCCAGGTAGTACCCTAAGAACATAAGAACATAAGAAAATGCCATACTGGGTCAGACCAAGGGTCCATCAAGCCCAGCATCCTGTTTCCAACAGTGGCCAATCCAGGCCATAAGAATCTGGCAAGTACCCAAAAACTAAGTCTATTACATGTTACCATTGCTAATGGCAGTGGCTATTCTCTAAGTGAACTTAATAGCAGGTAATGTACTTCTCCTCCAAGAACTTATCCAATCCTTTTTTAAACACCGCTATACTAACTGCACTAACCACATCCTCCGGCAACAAATTCCAGAGTTTAATTGTGCATTGAGTGAAAAAGAATTTTCTCCGATTAGTCTTAAATGTGCTACTTGCTAACTTCATGGAATGCCCCCTAGTCTTTCTACTATCCGAAAGAGTAAATAACCGATTCACATCTACCCGTTCTAGACCTCTCATAATTTTAAACATCTCTATCATATCCCCCCTCAGCCGTCTCTTCTCCAAGCTGAAAAGTCCTAACCTCTTTAGTCTTTCCTCATAGGGGAGCTGTTCCATTCCCCTTATCATTTTGGTAGCCCTTCTCTGTACCTTCTCCATCGCAATTATATCTTTTTTGAGATGCGGTGACCAGAATTGTACATAGTATTCAAGGTGCGGTCTCACCATGGGGTGATACAGAGGCATTATGACATTTTCCGTTTTATTCACCATTCCCTTTCTAATAATTCCCAACATTCTGTTTGATTTTTTGACTGTCGCAGCACACTGAATCGACAATTTCAATGTGTTATCCACTATGACGCCTAGATCTCTTTCTTGGGTTGTAGCACCTAATATGGAACCCAACATTGTGTAATTATAGCATGGGTTATTTTTCCCTTTATGCATCACCTTGCACTTATCCACATTAAATTTCATCTGCCATTTGGATGCCCAATTTTCCAGTCTCACAAGGTCTTCCTGCAATTTATCACAATCTGCTTGTGATTTAACTACTCTGAACATTTTTGTGTCATCTGCAAATTTGATTATCTCACTCGTCGTATTTCTTTCCAGATCATTTATAAATATATTGAAAAGTAAGGGACCCAATACAGATCCCTGAGGCACTCCACTGTCCACTCCCTTCCACTGACAAATTGTCCATTTAATCCTACTCTCTGTTTCCTGTCTTTTAGCCAGTTTGCAATCCACGAAAGGACATCGCCACCTATCCCATGACTTTTTACTTTTCCTAGAAGCCTCTCATGAGGAACTTTGTCAAACGCCTTCTGAAAATCCAAGTATACTACATCTACCGGTTCACCTTTATCCACATGTTTATTAACTCCTTCTAAAAAGTGAAGCAGATTTGTGAGGCAAGACTTGCCCTGGGTAAAGCCATGCTGACATTGTTCTGACTTCAACTCGCTCCTGACCTGTCTGTTTGCCTGCCGCCTGCCTCAAGACTTCAGCCTGCTTTTGACCTAATCTGACCTCCGGTACCTGACCCCTGCTTTGCTGACCATTCCTCGGACTGACCTCTGGATCTTGACCTTTGCGTGCCTGACCTTGTCTCCAGATTCTGGCTCTGTTCCTCGCCTTGTCATCACCAACTTTGTTCTGGTTCTCTGTGTTCCAACCAGCCTCCAACTCTGAACCCGATCACACACCCCTGTGTCCGTGGGCACGCCGGACTTCCATTCTCTCAGGAGACCCTGCGAGGCCCACCTAAGTCCAAGCGGCCTGGGTCCCTATGGGCTCCTCCCGGGGGGCTTCCAGTGGTGAAGCTCTACATAGCCTCTGTCTCCTCCAGTGCTCCGCTCCCTGGGGGCAGTTACCTCCTGTTCCCTTTCAGGAGACTTCGTTCACTGCCCCAGGACAAGGATCCACCCCCGAGTGCAACAATATCAGGTATAAAGCCTGTTGTGGTTATAGTGCTCAGTCATAAGGAAATAGATCTTATTTATTTTATTTATCTACTTTATAAAAATTTTTATATTGCCTGTAAAACAGGTTATCCAAGTGGTTTCAAATAAAAAACATACATAATAAACCATATGCATAAAAAATTTAGTTTTTGGACAATACAAGTCTGGTAAGACAGAACTTTAAGCCAGCTAACCATAGTAAAAATAGCCTGCCCAAAACTGGAAAAATGTCCTTCTACCAAGAGTTAACAACTTCTGCTCCAACATCCATAAGTAGAGTGTTCCAAAGGAAAGGTACTTGATAAGAAAACGTGCAATCCTTTGTAATTTCCAATCTAATAACAGAGGAGGGAGGAAGTTGAAGAAAGCACTTTTAGGAGGAGTGCAGACTACAGGACGGTAAATATGGAACCAGGAGTTTTGAGAGGTAGAGCAGAAAACCGGAATGAAGGAATCAAAAGGACAAAGGATTCTGAATTTCATTCAATAGGATATAGGTAGCCAGTGAAGAGACTGTAAAATTGGAGTGTCATGTTCTTTCTTTTTTAGACCATTAATATGTTTTGCTGACATATTTTGGAGAACTTGTAACCATTTTAGTTGATATTGTGGCAGACCCAAGAGGAGAGAGTTACGCTAGTCAAACCTTGAGATAACAAATGTGTACTGGATGTGGACCCTTAGTCCGGAGCGAAGGATGATAACCCACTGAGGATCAGCCCCGATGAACTCGTCTCTGAAAGGTGGTATGGGCGACAGCCCAATAGAAGAGAAAGTCCCACAGCACCGCCAGGAGGCCCTCTGAGGAGCGGATAGCCTGGAAGCGTCAGGAAGCCCCCGAGGAGCGAGTACTACAGACGTTCCTATAGATATCGGGTACTACGAAGGAACAGACAGGTCTGAGGGTCTGAGACAGGTGGAGAAAGGCAGAGACGGGCCCAACCGGAACTCTGAGGCTGGTAGCAAGGTGCAAGATCGGAGTCCAGGCAGAAGATCTGGGGGCGGCAGCAAGGCACGGTGTCGGGGTCTGGGCAGAAGATCCGGGGCCGGCAGCAAGGTGTAGAGTCGGGGTCCAGGACAAGGTCAGGGCGGGCAGCAGACAGAAGAAAACCAAAAACCAGTCTGAAGTCAAGTCAGGAGAGAAAACAGCAAAGGCAAGGCAGGTAACACCACAGGGACCTAGTTGCAAGGCGTCTTGTAGGTCCAAGGGAGAGGTTTAAATCTCCCTGGTTGATGATGTCATATTCCGGGGCCGGCCTGGTTTTCGCGCCGCAGCCCCTTTAAGGGGCCGAGCCTGCCACGCTCTCCCCGATGCTGCCTGCAGGGACGCCGGGGAAGTCGCGCCGCGGCCCGCGCACCATCCGCCGTGTCGGGGGGGGGGGGGGGGTCCCCCTGCTCCGGCGAACCACCGAAGGTAGTGGTCCTGGCAGGGGGCTACCGCGGCCAGGTATCACAACAGTACCGCCCGTCTTACGCCCCCTCCTGGAAGGACCGGGTTTACCAGGATGTGTTAGATGAATGTGCTGAAGTAAAGTCTTATCCAAGATGTTAGCTGATGGTTCCCATGAGTTCTCCTCCGGACCAAAGCCTTCCCATGCAATCATATATTCCCACCATTTGTGGTTACGATGGACATCAAGAATCTCCTGTACTTGATAGATTGGATCATCATCCGATTCAACAGCCGAGGGTCGAGGTGGGGCAGCGTGGAACAAAGAGGAAATCAACGGTTTCAGCAAGGAGACATGGAAGGAATTAGGGATTCGAAGACTGGCTGGAAGCCGTAAACGATAGGTTATGGGTCCCAGGTGTTTACTGATGAAGAATGGTCCAAAGTACCTGGGAGCGAGCCTCATGGACGGAACCCTGATGTGTATATGGCGCGTACTGAGCCAAACTCGGTCTTCCGTGTTAAACAGTGGAGAAGGTCGACGATGTTTGTCCATCATCTGCTTAGATGTTTCAGCAGAATGTAGAAGTCTAGCGTTGGGTAACTTCCCATAGCTCATACAGCTGTTGTGCTGAAAGGTGGTGTATCCATTTACATCAATATTGCTGTGGAACCACGCACAATTTCTATTAAGTTTGTAGGACCTCTGTGCTACATGGGTATGTAACATGTACAACCCATCTGTAGTTTACAGGTCCAAAATTACTTTATTTTACTTGAACCATACTCTTCCTTAGAGTTTTTAGACAATTTTTAAAGTTATTTTTCTTTGTTTTATATAAAATTATTCAAAGACCCCACTGATCAAGGTATCATAGGAATACCGTGCTATCAATATATGTGAAAGCAACAGCTCTTCACTTCAAATACACATTCAGACCACTCATCGGAGCATAATACACATCTGTAATATGATTTTCTAGCGCACTCATAGCATCGTCCCATCCCGACACGATCGTGTTTCGGACCGTCCTGGTCCTGCTTCAGGGGTAAAGTATAAATTTCAGTTCTCAAGGGTCTCCAAAAAACTCTGTTCTCACGGTTCCAATTACAGTTCCTTCTTCCTTGTATTCCCGTCGATGTCCTCGGCGGCCATTTTATCAAAACATGGCACCACTTCCGGTAATTAATTGGAACCGCGAGAACAGCGTTTTTTGGAGACCCTTGAGAACTGAAATTTATACTTTACCCCTGAAGCAGGACCAGGACGGTCCGAAACACGATCGTGTCGGGATGGGACGATGCCATGAGTGCGCTAGAAAATCATATTACAGATGAGTATTATGCTCCGATGAGTGGTCTGAATGTGTATTTGAAGTGAAGAGCTGTTGCTTTCACATATATTGATAGCACGGTATTCCTATGATACCTTGATCAGTGGGGTCTTTGAATAATCTACCTTATAAATGGCCTGTGACCGACGGCCCGCAAATGCGCAGTAGAGACCAGCTCTACCGCGCATGTGCGGGCGAGCACGTCGCTCTGAGGCAGCTTCAGAAAGAAAAAACAATGGCGGCGTCCAGTGGCAGCAGCGGGCGGCGGCGGCGGTACCGGCAGCGGGCGGCGACGGCGGTAGCGAGCGGCGGCGGTAGCGACGGCGGTAGCGGCGACGGCGGTAGCGGGCGGTAGCGAGGGAGGGAGAAGAGAGAGAGAGGGAGGGACGGACTGAGTGGGAGGGAGGGACGGAGAGAGAGAGTGAAAGGGAGTGACTGAGTGAGAGGGAGGGACTGAGTGGGAGGGAGGGATTGAGTGAGGGGGAGGGACTGAGTGAGAGGGAGGGAGTGGGACTGAGGGAGAGGGGGGACTGAGGGAGGGAGTGGGAACTGGGAGAGAGAGGGAGGGAGTGGGAACTGAGGGAGAGTGAGTGGGACTGAGTGAGTGAGAGGGAGGGGGGAGGGAGTGACTGAGTGGGAGGGAGGGATTGAGTGAGGGGGAGGGACTGAGGGAGGGAGTGGGACTGAGGGAGAGAGAGGGAGGGAGGGAGTGGGACTGAGGGAGAGGAGGGAGGGAGTGGGGACTGAGTGAGAGTGAGTGGGACTGAGTGAGTGAGAGGGAGGGAGAGAGGGGGGAGGGAGTGAGTGAGACTGAGTGGGAGGGAGGGACTGAGTGATAGGAGAAGGAGGGTGGGGAGGAGTGGGTGAGGGAGGGGGTGGGTGAAGAGTGAGGGGAGAGAGAAAGAGGGGGAGGTGAGAGACAGAGGGATGTAGCCCGTTTTAACGGGCTTAACGGCTTGTTTTATATAAAACAAAGAAAATAACTTTAAAAATTGTCTAAAAACTCTAAGGAAGAGTATGGTTCAAGTAAAATAAAGTAATTTTGGACCTGTAAACTACAGATGGGTTGTACATGTTACATACCCATGTAGCACAGAGGTCCTACAAACTTAATAGAAATTGTGCGTGGTTCCACAGCAATATTGATGTAAATGGATACACCAGATTCTTTGTTTAGTTTGATGTGTGTGTACAGTCGTATGGATCTGGAATAAGATTGTTTTGGGCACATTTGTTGTGCTGAAAGGTGGGCCACCGGGGAGGCGATGGAAAGTGGTAGAGGAAGGGGAGGCCGTGGCTGCTTGCCATAGACAACCTGGAATGGAGAATTCCCAGTAGCCAAGTGTGCATGGGAATTATGTGAAAATTCGGCCCAGGGTAAGAGCGTGGACCAATCATTTTGGTGGTCGTTCACAAATAGACGTAGGAACATCTTCAATCCTCTGTTGATCCGTTCAGCCTGGCCATTCCCTTGGGGGTGAAAGGCTGTGGTAAAGTCCAACTGTACTCCAAATTTCCTGCACAGCGCATCCCAGTATTTGGCAGTAAATTGTGGGCCTCTGTCAGATGTTATGTGGAGTGGAAGACCATGAAAGCGGAATACATGTAGAGAGAAGAGCCCTGCTAACTCAGGGACGGATGGTAATTTGGGCAATGGGACAAAGTGCGCCATCTTTGAAAATCGGTCAACCACAACCCATATTACCTGATTCCCGGAAGAAGGAGGGAGATCCACTACAAAATCAGTGGATATATGGGTCCAGGATTCTTGAGGCGGTGGAAGGTGTTGGAGGAGGCCCCATGGCTGGCCAGGTAACGGTTTTTGTTGGGCACACTTTGGGCAAGAATCAACGTAGGCATGCACATCCCAACTTATATGGGGCCACCAATAGTAGCAAGATAATAGTCCCAAGGTACGTGCTCTTCCAGGATGGCCAGCAGTAAGGGAATCATGTGCCCAGGAGAGTACTTTCGGACGAAGGTGAAGGGGAACCACCGTCTTCCCTGGTGGTGCCGTATCTGTAGTGGCAAGTACCACCTTAGCTGGATCTATAATATAGCTAAGGGTTTCTTGCATGTCCTCCATCTCATATAACCTGGAAAGGGCGTCTGCACGAGCATTCTTGGTTGCCGGGCAATAGAATAACACAAAATCAAAGCGGCTGAAGAATAACGACCAGCGGGCTTGGCGTGGATTCAACCATTGCGCCTTGCTAAGGTATTCTAGTTTTTATGGCCTGTGTAGACCGTAATTGTGTGTTGCGCCCCCTCCAGCCATTGCCTCCATTCCTCGAAAGTCATTTTTATAGCCAACAACTCCTTATCCCCAATACGTAGTTCTTCTCTGCCTGAGAAAATTTGCTGGAGAAGTAAGAGCAGGGGAGTAGTGTTCCTTGATTGGAGTGTTGGCTAAGTACTGCCCCTACTGCAACATCGAAGGCATCTACATCCACAATGAATGGCCGAGTGGAATCTGGGTGATGGAGACAGGGTTCCTGCAGAAATGCTGTCTTGAGTCTCTCGAAGGCCTGTACAGCCTTGCTGGGCCAATTCCTGGGATCTGCTCCCTTCTTGGTCAGAGCCATGATGGGTGCCACAATGTGCAAATATTGTGGAATGAAATTCCTGTAAAAATTGGCAAAGCCAAGAAAGCGTTGTAATGCACGGAGTCCCACTGGTTGTGGCCACTCCCGGATGCTAGCTAACTTATCCGGGTCCATTCGGAAGCCGGTGGTGGAGACAATGAAGCCCAGGAATGGTAAAGATTGCTTTTCGAAAAGGCATTTTTCCTTCTTTACAAATAACCGGTTTTCTCTTAGGCGTTGAAGAACTCGTCGGACATCTGTGCAATGGGCGGCCAAACTCTTGGAATAGATTAGAACATCATCAAGATAAATGATTACTCCTTTATGCAACATGTCCCGAAATACTTCATTCATTAAATTTTGAAATACCGCAGGCGCATTGCATAGTCCAACGGAATCACAAGATATTCATCGTGACCGTCGTGTGTATTAAACGCGGTCTTCCATTTATCTCCCGGTTTTATACGGACCAGGTTGTATGCACACGCAAATCTAGTTTAGAAAATACTCTGGCTCCGTGAAAGTGGTCCAATAGTTCTGGAATCAGTGGAAGAGGATATCGATCCTTGCGAGTTATTGCATTGAGTCCCCTATAGTCAATGCATGGTCTCAATGACCCGTCCTTATTAGGAACAAAAAAGAAGCCCACACCAGCCGGAGACGTAGAGGGACGGATGAACCCCGGTTCGAGATTCTCTTTGATATATTGGGAAATGGCATGTGATTCCGGGCCAGATAGTGGATAAACCCGCCCTCTAGGTGGACTGGTATTAGGTAGCAGATCGATGGCACAGTCAAATGTATTGTGTGCCGGGAGGACCTCCACCTTTTCTTTGGAGAAGACATCTGAAAAGTCTGCGTACTGAGGAGGCAGTTGAAGTTTAGTGGCGGCTAGTTGAATCTTGGATTGTGGTCTCTGATCTAGACAAGTGGTGAAACATTCCGAACTCCAAGCTGTGATCTGAAGAGTCTTCCAGTCAATGATGGATGAGTGTCTTTGTAACCAAGGGAGGCTCAGTACCACTGGGTGGACCGCTTTTTCCAGAATGAAGAAGGATATCTCCTCCTTATGGAGGATCCCCGTATGGAGAGTTATTGGGGCTGTACAGGCAGACCTGGAAGATTCTCCCCCTGGATGGAGGATATGAATAAGGGTGACTTGCGGTGAAGTACCGGTAGTTGTAGCTGATGGACCAGTTCCGCTAGGATGAAATTTCCTCCTGACCCTGAATCGATGAGGGCCAAGGTCGTGAGGGATCCTTGGAAATAATGTAGTGTAACTGGAACAGTACAGTGAGGAGCGAGATTGCTCCCTAGGGTCAGCTCCTCGATGATGCCTAGGTCCGATAGTTTCTCGAACGTTCAGGACGTTGAGCCAGTAGATGTCCCTTGTTTCCGCAGTAAAGACAAAGTCCCATCCTCCTTCGGCGCTGCATTTCCTCGGTAGTCAGGTGGCTCCTCCCCAACTGCATGGGCTCCTCCCTACCCTCTGATGATGTCTCTGAAGTGGTTGGGGTTACCATGGGATGGGAGAAGGTAGGGGCCAAAGGAACCATACGCTGGGCTGAACTCGACTCTTTGGCCCACTGTTGTAGTCGCCGGTCGATACAGCCCGCTAAGTCAGTCAGTGCCTCCAGGTCATCTGGAATCTCCCGTGCTGCTAACTCATCTTTAATGCGGGGAGACAATCCCTCCAAGAAGATACCTCGTAGGAAATCTGTACGCCATCCCAGCTCGGACACCAAGGTACGAAACTCCACTGCGAAATCGGCCAACGTGCGTGTGCCTTGACGAAGGTTTAGGAGTTCTGAGGAAGCTGTAGACAGACGACCAGGCTCATCAAATACTTGGCGGAAGGTCTGGACAAATCGAGGCAAGTCACCTAAAATGGAGTCTCCGCGTTCACAGAGTGGGGATGCCCAGGCCAGGGCTTTCTCGTCTAACAAGGAAATAATGAATGAAGTCTTCACATGATCCGTTGGGAATTCTTGTTCCTGCAAGGAGAACCATATGAAACAGTGGTTCAGGAACCCTCGACACTGTTTGGCTTCTCTTGCAAATCGGGGTGGAACAGGCATGTGTGTCACTGAAGTCGGAGTACTCGGAATCATTGGAGGAGGGACAGCAGCTTCTGCTCCACGAACCGAATCAAGGCGGCTTACCAAGCATTCAACGGTGGCGTTCAAAGTCTCTAGACACTGCTGCTACTGCTGTTGCTGCTGCCGCTGCTGTATAAGTTGTTGAGCCAGGCCTGGAATAGCCTGGAGGCCAGTCAAATCCACCGGGTCCATAGCCTTGCAACCTGTACTGGATGTGGACCCTTAGTCCGGAGCGAAGGATAATAACCTACCGAGGATCAGCCCCGATGAACTCGTCTCTGGAAAGTGGTATGGGCGACAGCCCTATAGAAGAGAATGTCCCACAGCACTGCCAGGAGGCCCTCTGAGGAGCAGATAGCCAGGAAGCGTCGGGAAATGACCGAGGAGCGGGTACTACAGACGTTCCTATAGATATCGGGTACTACGAAGGAGGGTCTGAGACAGGTGGAGAAAGGCAGAGATGGGCCCAACCGGAACTCTGAGGCTGGTAGCAAGGTGCGAGGTCGGAGTCCAAGCAGAAGATCCAGGGCCGGGAGCAAGGCGTGGAGTCGGAGTCCGGGCAGAAGATCCGGGGCCAGGAGCAAGGTGCGGAGTCAGAATCCAGGCAAAAGATCCGGGGCCAGCAGCAAGGTGAGGAGTCGGGGTCCAGGACAAGGTCAGGGTGGGCAGCAGACAGAAGAAAACCAAAAACCAGTCTGAAGTCAAGCCAGGAGAGAAAACAGCAAAGGCAAGGCAGGTAACACCACAGGGACCTAGTTGAAAAGCGTCTTGTAGGTCCCAGGGAGAGGTTTAAATCTCCCTGGTTGATGACGTCATCTTCCGGGGCCAGCCTGGTTTTCGCGCTGTGGCCCCTTTAAGGGGCGGAGCCTGCTGCGCTCTCCCCGATGCTGCCTGCAGAGACGCCAGGGAAGTCGAGCCGCGGCCCGCGTGCCGACCGCCGCGTCTGGGGGGTCCCCCGCTCCGGTGAACCACCGAAGGTAGGGGTCCTGGCCGGGGGCTACCGCGGCCACATATTGCAACAAAATGCATGTGTAAGCAATTTAAGATCAAGGTAATCTAAAAGCTGATGAAGCAATCAAATATACAAAGAAAGTATGATTTCTGTATAATACAGGAAATATAAGAAACCATAGACAGTTTTGAGTCAATCAAGACACAGGACTTGATGCGCACATGCGCATATAGTAGCGTATGTTATAAAATAGCTCTGGCATGTGTATGTGTGCATCTAATTTTGCAAGTGGGCCTGGTAAAGTCGTGTTTCAGTTTTGCAAGTGGGGGAATTTTATAACAGGCAAGTATCCACGCCATGATCAGTTTCACCAGTTCGTCCAGCAGTTTGCCCATTCTCCAGCTCGGCCCTCCAAACCTCCCTGGTTCATTAGCCTGCATACCTGCCCAGTTAACCCAGACCCCTAAAACACCTCAAAGATGCTTGCAAACAGTTTTATTTACACTTAGACCTCCTCATTAGCAGAAGTAAAGTCGTGTGGCACTAGAACTGGGTGTGTACCCAGGTGCATACGTACTTACCCACTCATCTCTTGGCCCTATTCTGGCATGCCCACACCCTGCCCACATCACGCCCCGCCCTTTTTTCCTCTGAAGTGAGATATTTCTGCATTGGGACTTGTACATGCATGTGTTCTACATGTGCCGACTTCTCACGATTGTGGCGCATGCACAAGTTTTAAAATTCACCTTCAAGAGAGGAGATTACATCTTTGAGAATGATAACATTACCTAACATAATGGGCTGAGGAAGTAACAGAGAACATTCATGTTGAGAAATCCAAATAGCTTCTGATTTAGAAGGGTTGACCTTTAACTTATGGAGGAGGAGCCAGTTTGCAATCAGATGGAAAAAATTAGACTCAAAAAAATTAGACTCAAAAAAAAGACTCAAGACATGGCTGTTCGATCAAGCATTCCCATAACTTTCATAGTCCTCATCAGCTTCCACAATCTATCGACACCAACAGCTAATCTCCCGCTCCATGGGCTTGTTTCGCTCTAATAGTTTGTAATATCCCGGTTCCTAGTTATGTTATCCAAGTTGTTCTTTCCCTTGTTCTTTGTAAGACACTTGTTGGCACTGTTTAATATCTGTTGCAATGTAAACCGGAGTGATAAGTAACTCTGTTACCTGAACTTCGGTATAGAAAAAGTTACAAATAAATAAATAAATAAATAAATTAAAGATGCTATATAAGATGATGTTTTAGTATTTAAATATGCAGCTATCTGGATATCATCGGCATATAGAGAGAGTCTAAACCCAAAATTCTGAATCAAAGTAGGAAGTGATGAATTGAAAAAATTAAAATACACAGTAAAAAAAAAGATGGGAAAGATAGAACCTTGTGTATGGTGTTGTAATTTTAGTATGTTTTGAAGATAAATTTATGATTGCGTTCCAAATTTTAAAAAATCCAGGGGAGAGTATAGAGAACTCTGTGGGTTCCTACTAAGGGGAATAGTCCAACTTTATAGGCGGAAAAGATATAGTATAATTGCAGGTGTTAGTTCCCCCATGAGGAAGTCTGAGATGATGAGCTCCTGTCACCATCTTAAGTTGTGGAATCTTTAGTTGACCATCCCAGGAATTGCATGTTCCTTTTGCTCTTCCCTCTTTGCTTTATTTTCTAGGGAAGGTCCCTGGGGGTCTCTTTGATTGAGGCAAGGATAAAGAAAGAAGACAGGGTACCTGTTTTTATTATGATTTTGGAAACCTTTTATTTTGAAGGGGGATATTTTTCCTCCTTTCCTGCCTTTTATTTGGTTCCCCCTTTTTTTTTGAGAACTTTCTTTTTTGTTCTTTGCCTGAGTACCCTAAGGCCCACGACTCAATTCTTTAACATTAGAAGACGTGGTGTCTCTCACGGAGAGAGAACCATACAACCATTAGTGTCTTCATGGAGGAATGAATCAACATTCATTCCAAGGAAGAAGGAGTAAGGAACAAGAGGAGAAGACCAGTGGCATCAATCAGCTGTGTCCTCATCTCAATGAGATTAATAGGAAGAAAGGAGCAGAAATGCATCAACCAGGTCTGATGTGAAGAATAGAGAAGAACAAGGAGTAACTGAGGTAAAGTTATACAAAATGGGACTTTTAACTAAAACAACTAAATTGAGTTAGAATCCTTCCCACCAGCCATGGAATAGAAGCTTAAAAACTGCCTCAATGCTTCTGTGACAGACCCTGCTGGTCTGGCCACCAGATGTCACTATCCCTGAAATTTTAACACTCTAGTAAAGGACCATCCATACCCTTCAATCCCTCCCAACTTAGTTTTTGGGTACTTGCCAGGTTCTTATGGCCTGGATTGGCCACTGTTGGAAACAGGATGCTGGGCTTGATGGACCCGTGGTCTGACCCAGTATGGCATTTTCTTATGTTCTTATGTTCTTATCTAGATTGGATGCCTGAAGACTATTTAGCCCAGCCATTTAATACACTAGGGTTTCAGTTTGAGAAAGCAAGGCAAGAGTAAGGATGATTGTTTTACACTATGGTGAGGCCTACCAACTTTACAATGGACTTTAATGTTTGATTAATAATGGTTTAGATGATGGTACAACACACAGGACCTAGAAGACTAATCTTCCATTGTCAGGAAATTCTGGACACTGAGTAAATTAACATTAAAAGGCAAATTTTAAAAGCCCTACACGCTTCAAAGATGGGAGATATGCGCAAAGGTATGGGCTGGCACATGTTGCATGGATTTTAAAAGGCGCCCAAGTACGCGTATCTCCCGGTACACACACAAAACCTTTTTTTCAAAAGGGAGTGGGACGTGGGCATGGTCTGGCGGGAATGGGCATTCCTGGATTTATGAATGAAACCAGTGCATAAATACTTACGCGCAGAGGCACGTGCCAGGGTCCCCTACCATGTATCGTTACTTCTGCTATGGATAACGTGTAAGTAATAAAATAAAAAAATCTAGGCTGTCAGCAGGTGTTAAGGGTTGGTGCTAACAGGGTAAAAGGGAGGCTATTTAATTAGGGGGGTTAAGAAGCCCTATCCTTTACCTGGGCCAACTGGGAACGAACTGGGGAACTGGTAATTGCATCGGCGCGCGCCTACTAAAATTCTACCAATTTTCACAGTAGAAGCAGCATTTGCATGCACATGAACAGCCTACTTTATACCATGCAGGCATATACGCGTATATGTTCTAAAATAGCTGGGTCTCTGGGCGTAAGCTGGCATACGCACGTACATATGTGCCCACGCTCCGGTATCAAAGTTATCCTCTAAGAGAGGACTGTAACATCTAACATTGTGTTTGAGGGGTGATTCCTGGGTCCTAGAGGGGACACCTAGTTCTAAGGAATATTTATTGATCGATGGTGCCTCATGTACTCTCTTTGGCCTTCTTCAAATCCACTCTAAAACCCCTCCTTTTTGATGCCATTTTTACACCTTTACAACCTGATAATTTCTCTTTCAGCTTTATTGATTTTAACCCTTTTCTTAATAAATGAAATTCCCAATGTTTCTTTTACATTGTATGTTGGTCTTGATTAGATTGTAAGCTCTATGGAGCAGGGACTATCTCTTATGTGTTTTTGCACAGCACTGTGTACATTGATTAGCACTATAGAAGTGATAAGTAGTAGCAGTACTGGTAGAAGCGACGGGGGTACAATAAAATTACTTTGCATTTTTTAGGTTCCCTGTGGCTTTCCCCATTAGGAATTCCTTGGTGTTCATCTCTGGTCTGATTAGAATTACATAACATTTGGGGAAGAATATACAACCCAACAACCCAGAACTGGAGGACAAAATTGCAAATATTTCCACAGCCACCGTGTATTTCCCTCTTGTGCTTAGGTAAGCAGGGATGAAAGAGAGCCAGACAGCAATGAATATAAGCATGCTGAAGGTGATGAACTTAGCCTCATTAAAGCTGTCGGGTAACCTTCTAGCTAAAAAAGCTACAATGAAGCTGATAGAAGCCAAAAGCCCCATGTATCCCAGCATGCACCAGAATGCAATCAATGACCCTTCATTGCATTCAAAGATTATCTTCCCCATCTGAGATTTCATGCTTATTTGGGAAAACGGGGGAGCCACGATCAACCAAGTGACACAGATGAGGACTTGGACCAGGCTGCAGGCTAACACCAAGGTGCTGGGCAGTTGTGGTCCTACCCATGACCTTAGATTGCTGTTTGGCTTGGTGGCCTTGAAGGCTATGGTCACTATGATGGTCTTGGCCAACAAGCAGGAGATGCAGATGACGAATACAACACCAAATGCAATCTGACGCACCATGCAGACTGGGTTTGTGGGGTGGCCTATGAACACTAATGAGCAGCCGAAACACAGGATAAGGGCCAATAGCAGGAGGTAGCTCAGTTCACGATTATTCGCTTTCACAAGTGGAGTGTGGTGTTTCCAGATGAAAACTGCAAGTATAGCGGCTGGCACCAGGGCTCCTAGCACTGAGGTAACAGCAAGCATCATGCCCAGGGGTTCTTGGTAGGACAGAAACTCAATGGACTTCTCCTGGCATCCGTCATTTCTCTTGGTGGGCCATTGGTCATCGGGGCATTTCATGCAATCTGTGGCATCTGTAGAAAAAAAGAGATTCCATGTGTGGCTTAGATCAGGGAAAATCATTACAGGAATAAAATGAGAAAGTGAACATGATTTATCTTTACAGAGGCATTATCCTTTGCCAACTACGTTTTGCCAGAACTTGTTGAGTTTTAAGTATGAGGGGGATAGTAAATTGCTGGGCTCCGATTACTTTCTACCAGGACTTTAACCCCTAACCAGTGACTCACAATTTGATCAAACACCTGATTCCGCGAGATTCTGTAATGGGAGGGTATTTTTTGGATTTGAGATTAATGAACTGCTACTGTGGTGCCTGCAATGCCATCCTAAAGCTCAGGTACTGTAGTTTAGTTGCAGAAATCAGTTACTATGCCAGGTTTAATGCAGACCTGCCTCTACAGGGTTAATGTTCAGGCTGAGAGTGAGGGAGGATGAGTATGCTTAGCCTTTAGGATCCCTGCTGACCTGTCTTGAACCAATCAGAGATGGGAGTGTGCCTCAGAGCCAGTGCGGGCCTGCACATTCTGCTTGGGTTTTCTTTCTCTTGTGGATTTTCTTCCAGAGTTACAAAACTGGTGCCAGAAAAGGGCTGAGTCATTAGATACAGGCAGAGTATCTAATCCTGGAGACAGGAATGATAGTGTAGCCCCTAAGCCATTGAAGAGCTGTGAAAGAACATTAACTATTGAGGCTTTTAAATGTATATTTCCTACTGAACCATTCTGTATTTATGTACTAGGGATGTGCATTTATCCTGGTTTGGCCACCCCGAAAATCGAAGCGGATTTTCCCGAAATTTCGTGAAAATTTGTTTTTCGGGGTTAGTGCGCACTAAGCCCGAAATTCGGGGTGGCCGAAAAAAATCGGCCCAAACCGCGGGAAAACGAAATTTCCCGTGGCAAGCCGATAACGAAGGCTGAAAAAAAAGGTTTGGCCGAATCACATGTCTATTATGTACTGTAAGAGAAAGATTGATTTTGTTTCCTCTTCAGGATTTTAGTTTAGGTTTTTATTGGGTGGGTTTGGATTTTTATGTATTTAATTAATGTAATATTTCATTTGTTATATGTTACTGAGTTTTTTTGTATTTATGTCTGTTTTGGGTTGTATTGGTATTATAATAAGTGTGGTGGGTAGGTTGTGTTGGATGTATGCAATTATTTAATTATTGTTATTATGTATTGTTCATGCTTGCCTTGAACTTTATGTTTGTATTTTTCAGATTAAGATTTATGAATATATAGATTTATTTGTATGTATATTTTAATTAAAGACATTTTGTGATTTATTTGTTAGAATCCAGTCACCTTCCCAGATACCTCAGTGGCAGATGTTCACCGTGTGGCTTGGAGCTGCATTGGATGCTCTGATGCGTGTGATCCTGGGACCCAGGAAGAGATGCTTAGAATGTATGTGCACCATTGGTGCGCACGATTCAGCACACGTTGCCGGGAGAGTCGGGTACTTGCCCCGATGATGTCACTGACTCAAGACTACTTAGCTTGGGGGGGGGGCGCTGTTGAGCTCCGAGGGAGATGGCTGCCTGAAACTTCATTTCCCGTCAACTTCTTTTCGTTTTTGCTTATTGCGGAGTATTAAGCCACTGTTTCTGCCTACTTGTGCTACTCTCTGCCTTCCAGGATGTCTATCCCCAAGTCAGACAAGATAGAAGCAGCCTTTGCAGCTGTTTCTGGATCAAAATGTACCAAACATGATCCCCGACACCAGAAAAGCAGCCGCCGAATAAAAATGCATCATCTTCTGATCTCATCATTACCGAGCTCCAGCAAATGAAAGAAATGCTACGACTGAACACTGAAACTACCCGTGCTATTAAAATGGAGCTGGCTGATTTATCCTTGGCGGTGGCTTCCTTGTAGCCGCACCTCAACTTCCTGGAACACCAGGTCAGCCTATGTGAGGACGCCATTGCGGATTTGAAATCGACCTCCATCAAGATGGCGGCACTGCAAATTGACATCGAGGATCTCTCTAATCGCAATCGCAGAAACAGCCTATGTATCCTCGGGATCCCTGAAGGCAAGGAGGGCACTAATATTCTCTCTTATCTACATACCTTAATTCCGGCATGCCTACAGATCTCATTTGGCCTGCCACTGGAGATAGAATGGGCACATTGTCTTCCGTCTCACTCCACACCTAACACACCATTTCCTCGTCCGGTGATCCTGAAACTACTGCGCTACCAACACATCTTGGCTATTTTACAAGCTTCAAAATTGCGCCAGTCAATTCATTTTGAGTCATTGAATCTTTTTATTGTGCTGGATTTGGCCAAAACAACAGCACAGAGTAAAAGAACTTTCTTGGCGCTGTGTCCTCAACTTTGGGATGCTGGTGCTAAATATGGCCTATTGTATCCGGCCAGGATGAGGGTAACAAATAATAATTCTACCAATGTCTATGATTTGCCAGATGATCTGCATTCTTATTTGGCCTCTTTGCCTGCTTCTTCAGCCATGGTGGGTTGAATATACTGTTTTCCTTTTTTTTTTTTTTTCTCATCTGGATGCCTTTTTGGGGGGGCTGGACTTCTTATTTTTCCTTCTGGATGGACTCCTTCACCTTCATCATTTTCAAGCTTTGTTGACTGTGATCTACCTTCTTGGCAGCTGCCTATAACTTTCTTAATTCTCCAGTTCTATTGCCTACTAGATATTCTCCTTACAATACTTTTACTGTTTTTTTTTCATCATACAACTGATATCTCCGCTTTCAATACCCCGCTTATTGTTTTCTGGAGTTTTGGGATCGCCTATTCCTTGTCTCACAGACTCCTTCCCTTATGTCCATATGTGGGATTGGCGTGGCTCTTTTTTGCTCTGCCTTTGCTGGTAGATGATCCTCTTCCTTTACGTTTATTCACACACTTATGGACACACATGGTTTGGTGGATCTTTGGTGGCTCTTACATTCCACTGATAAGGATTTCAATTATTTTTCATTTCCACATTAATCCTACTTTTGTATTGATTATTTTTTAATTTCTAAAAGTCTTTTAAATTTGGTTTATATGACAAAAACGTTTCCCATCTTGCTCTCAGATCATTCTTTGATTTCTCTCTCTCTTCACTGGAACCTTACATTATGTGATACACCTATCTGGCGTTTTAATGCGGTTTCTTGGAGGATTCATCTTTTATTTCTCAAATATTGACCACCATATCTGATTTTCTTGCTATTAATGAGGTCCCTCAGACTCCCTTACCCATTAGTTGGTAAGCTTTTAAGGCCACTCGTAGGGGTATGATTATCAGTTATTCTGCGCACCTTAAAAAAATCATGTCTAGTGAATTGTTGCGATGGAGGAAATCCGGAAGTGGATCCTTAGGCCGACCGACCCGAGGGAACAGTCGGTAGGCAGAACTCCCACTGGGCAATTGGAGCTTCACCTGGAAACCCGTGACTCCTCCAGAGGAGCTGTGGGAGCCCGGGTCGCTAGGACTTAGGAGTCTTCGCCCTGGAAGTCCGAGGTCCCCCCAGGAGGAGCCCTTAGGGACCCGGACCGCTGGGACTTAGGCGAGGACGAGGAAACCCAGGAGTGGAATACGAACCGGAGTCTTGGCAGGCGGCGAGCAAGCAGGAGTCGGGGTCACGAACCGGAGTCAAGGCAGGCTGAAGGCAAGCAGGCGTCGGAGTCACGGACCGGAGTCAAGGCAGGCTGAAGACAAACAGGAGGAACAGGAACGACGGCAACTAGCTCTTCGGGTGAAGGAACCTTGTTGCAAGGCAAGGAAGGCTAGGAACTGCAGGGCTTAAATAGCCCTGCAGCGTCTGACGTCAGGAAAGGAGGAGCCGTGCTTTCCCGCGCTGGGCCCTTTAAAAACAGGGCTCAGCCGCGCGCGCGTGCCTAGGGGGCGGGGCTAGCCGCGGGAGGACGCCGGCGGCGAAGAGAGAGCCGGCGCATGGCGCCTGAAGGCCCTGCAGACCCGCGCGGGGTCGGAGCACAAGGAGGGAGCTGCACCCGGGGTCCCGAGTCCGCGGATCGCGTCAAGGCTCCGGGACTCGGAGAGGAGGTAAGGGCTCGGGCGCCACCGTGGCGACCGAGACCGCAACAGTACCCCCCCTCTTACGCCCCCTCCGCCGAGGGCCGGGTTTCCCGGGATTGTCCAGGTGGAATTGAGTTAGCAATGATTTGTCCAAGATGTTCCGAGCTGGTTCCCATGAGTCTTCTTCGGGACCGCACCCCTCCCATGCCAGCAGGTATTCCCAGCGACGGGCGTGGAAGCGAACGTCCAAGACCTCCCGTACCTGATACGTATTCTCCCCAGATGTAGGTGACGATAGTGCGTCCGTGGAAGGATGGTGGAATCGGGAAAGTACCACCGGTTTCAACAAGGAGACGTGGAAAACGTTATGGATGCGGAGTGAAGACGGAAGGCGAAGTCTGTAGGATACTGTTCCTATACGCTCCGTAACTTGAAAAGGCCCGCAGTATCTGGGAGCCAACTTACGAGAACGGTTAGGTAGTTGGAGGTTCCGGGTGCTTAACCACACCTTGGTACCCGGCAGGAAAACTGGCGCTGGACGTCGATGACAATTAGCGAACTGCTGAGACTTCTTCGCTGCAGTGGTCAGTCTGAGTTGAATCCCCTTCCAGAGATGATGCACTTGACGTGCTGCGGTTAAGGCAGCTGGTGATGGAATGGGAATAGGAAGCTGTATCGGAGGCCTTGGGTGACGACCAAACACAATCTGGAAAGGTGTTTGTCCCGTGACCGCATGGGTATGATTGTTGTAGGCGAATTCTGCCCAATGCAGAAGAGAAACCCAGTTAGTTCCCTTTTCGGAGATGAAACTACGGAGGAAGGTTTTAAGAGTGCGGTTCGTGCGCTCCGTCTGACCATTAGTCTGGGGGTGAAACGCAGTGGACAAATTTAACTGTACCCCAAATTTCTTACAAAGGGCACGCCAAAAACGGGCCGTAAACTGTGGTCCTCTGTCCGATACGATACTCTGTGGTAGTCCATGAGCCCGGAAGATGTGTAGAGTAAACAAGAGCGCGAGTTCAGGCGCAGAGGGCAGCTTAGGCAAGGGTACCAGGTGAATCATTTTTGAAAAGCGGTCTACGGTTACCCAAATCACCGTATTACCTTCCGAGGGTGGCAGATCCACTACAAAGTCCGTGGCTATGTGGGACCATGGTTCCGCGGGAACAGGCAGCGGCTGCAGGAGCCCCCAGGGCCGACCACTAGACGGTTTTTGCCGGGCACATACTGGGGCGGATTTTAAAAGGAGCGCGAAAAGCCTACTTTTGTTTGCGCTCCAGGCGCTGGATTTTAGTAGATACGCGCGGAGCCGCGCGTATCCACTAAAATCCTGGATCGGCGCGCGCAAGGCTATCGATTTTGTATAGCCGGCGCGCGCCGAGCCGCGCTGCCTACCCCCGTTCCCTCCAAGGCCGCTCCGAAATCAGAGCGGCCTCGGAGGGAACTTTCTTTTGCCCTCCCCTCACCTTCCCCTCCCTTCCCCTACCTAACCCACCCGCCCGGCCCTGTCTAAACTCCCCCCTTACCTTTGTTGGGGGATTTACGCCTCCCGGAGGGAGACGTAAATCCCCGCGCGCCAGCGGGTCGCTAGCGCGCCGGGACGCGATCTGGGGGCGGGTCCGGAGGGCGCGGCCACGCCCCCGGGCCGCCCCAGGCCATAGCTACGCCCCGGGCCCGCCCCCGGAACGCTCCCGACACGCCCCGAAAATGCCGCGCGGTTCGGACCCGCCCCCGACACGCCCCCCGACACGCCCCCTCCGAAAACCCCGGGACTTATGCGAGTCCCGGGGCTCTGCGCGCGCCGGTAGGCCTATGTAAAATAGGCTTACCGGCGCGCAGGGCCCTGCTCGCGTAAATCCGCCCGGTTTTGGGCGGATTTACGCGAGCAGGGCTCTGAAAATCCGCCCCACTGGGCACGAATCCACATATACTCGTACATCTTGACGAATTCGAGGCCACCAGTAATAGCGGTTTAGCAGATCGAGCGTCCTCTCCCTGCCGGCGTGACCCCCCGAGAGGGAGTCGTGGGCCCAGGCTAACACCCTCCTGCGATCTCTGCGGGAAACCACAACTCGTCATAGAGTGGAAACTGTGGTACTGGCTACCTGGATTCTAGCGGGATCAATGATGTGTTGTGGGAGGTCTTCCTTTCCCTCCTGGATTTCATAACGAGAGAGCGCATCAGCCCGTACATTCTTCGAGGCGGGACGATACTTCAGTATGAAATCGAAACGGTTAAAGAAAAGGGACCAACGTGCTTGTCTGGGATTAAGTCGTTGAGCCTGGTTGAGGAACTCCAGGTTTTTATGATCTGTATAAATCGTGACCGGATGAAGAGAGCCCTCCAACCACTGTCTCCATTCTTCCAGCGCAAGTTTGACAGCCAGCAACTCCTTATCCCCAATGCCGTAATTACACTCGGCTGACGAGAATTTTTTGGAAAAATAGGAGCAGGGTAGGAGATGTCCGGAAGTAGAGGCTTGCGAGAGGACCGCCCCTACAGCAATATTAGAGGCATCGACCTCGACAAAGAATGGCCGCGTGGGATCCGGGTGACGTAAACAAGTATCCCGGAGAAACGCCTCCTTTAATTGTTCAAAAGCCTCACAAGCCCCCTTAGGCCAAAGATGGGTGTTTGCCCCTTTCCGAGTTAGAGCGGTTAAAGGTGCCACCAATCGAGAGTACTGGGGAATAAAGTGTCTATAGAAGTTAGCAAACCCCAAAAAACGTTGCAACGCTTTAAGCCCCTCAGGACGGGGCCACTTCCTGATGGCGGACACCTTACTGGGGTCCATCCGGAAACCAGTAGAGGACACAATATACCCTAGGAAGGGTAACGACTCTTGCTCAAAGAGACATTTTTCAAACTTTGCATACAAATGATGGTCTCGTAAGATCTGGAGTACTTGTCTCACATGTTGCCGATGGGAGGTAAGATCCGGGGAATGTATGAGAACATCGTCCAAATAGACGATCACGCAGGAGTGCAATAATTCTCGCAGAATCTCGTTCATCAAGTGCTGGAATACGGCGGGAGCATTGCACAGTCCAAACGGCATCACTAGGTATTCATAATGGCCGTCCCGGGTGTTGAACGCCGTCTTCCATTCATCCCCGGGACGGATTCGAACCAGATTGTATGCGCCGCGGAGGTCCAATTTAGTGAAAACTTGGGCCCCTTGGAGTCTATCCAACAATTCCGGAATGAGGGGAAGCGGGTACCGGTTCTTCTTGGTGATAGCATTGAGCCCACGGTAATCTATGCAAGGCCGCAAGGCTCCGTCCTTCTTTGCAACAAAAAAGAAACCTGCTCCCGTGGGAGACTTTGAAGGGCGGATGAAGCCCTTAGCCAGATTCTCGGTGATGTATTCTGACATAGCCCAGGTCTCAGGCTGAGACAACGGGTATACCCGTCCCCGAGGGGGAGTAGTACCCGGGAGCAACTCTATCGCACAGTCAAAAGGTCGGTGTTGCGGTAACAATTCTGCTTTTTCTTTGGAAAAGACATCCAGAAAATCTGCATACCGAGCCGGTAATACCGGAGAGGTGAGAGCCAGCGGAATCCGTTGGAATTTTTTCGCTTGGAGGCAGGATTGGAAACACTCAGAACTCCACTGAGTAATCTGAAAGTCCTTCCAGCGAATCACAGGAGAGTGTTTTTGGAGCCAGGGTAAACCAAGGACCACCGGATGTACAGCTCTCTCCAAAACCAACAACGAAATCTCCTCTGTGTGCAATAAGCCCGTCTGCAAAATCAACGGTAAGGTCTCTGTGGAAATGCACCCAGACAAAAGAGTACCCTGAATAGAGGTTACCCGTAAGGCAGGAGTCCTAGATCGTGTAGGAAGATTCAGCTGTTGCACCAGATCCTTAGTAATGAAGTTGCCTCCTGCCCCGGAGTTGACTAGGGCTTGCGTGAGGAAGGAACCACCGGGATATTCCAAGGTTACCGGTATGGTACATTGAGGAGCAGCGCTAAGGCAGCCTAGGGGACACTCCTCCCTTACACCTAGGCGCGGGAGTTTTCCGCCCGTTCCTTACACTGTGCAAGGTAGTGACCCTTACCGCCACAGTACAGGCACAGCCTCAAGTCGCGGCGTCGCTGCCTTTCTTCGGGCGACAATGACGAGCGGCCCAATTGCATGGGCTCGTCAGAGGAAGTTGCTGGTGAAGGTGCAGTTCCCCTTGACCCCGAATTCGAGATCCTAGGAGTCACGGACGTCAAGCGTCGAAAAGGGCGCCCCTCTTTCGCCCTCTGCTGCAAACGCCGATCAATTCGGCCCGCCAAGTCAATAAGGGAACTCAGGGTCTCCGGCAGATCCCGAGCCGCTAGCTCGTCCTTAATACGACCGGCTAAGCCCTCTAGGAACACGCCCCGAAGAGCTTCATCCTGCCAGCCTACCTCGTGGGCGAGCGTGCGGAATTCCAACGCGTAGTCCGCCAAAGTCCGCGTTCCTTGCCGGAGCTGGAGTAACTCTGAGGTAGCGGAAGCCTGTCGTGCTGGCTCATCAAAAGCCGCTTTGAACTCTTCCACAAAACGGTTCAAATCCCCCAGCGCTGGATCATTATTCTCCCACATGGGGGAAGCCCAGTTCAGGGCCCGTCCATCCAAAAGGGAAAAAATGTACGCCACCTTGGTGCCATCTGTAGGAAACTGGTTAGGCAATAGTGCAAAGCGCACATAACATTGGTTTAAGAACCCTCGACACGCCTTGGCATCCCCGGCATAGCGAGAGGGCGCTGGAAGCTGCGTAGGGGACTGGAGGGTTACCAGTGGTGCTGGAGCGGGTACTGGTACCGGAACAGGTGCGGGCGGCTCGGCATCCATGCGAGCGGCCAGCCGCTCTACTGTTGCAGCCAGGGAGTCCAGGACCTGCTGTTGCTGAACTAACCGCTGGGCCAAACCCGGAATGGCCTGTAGCCCGGCGAGGTCTGCCGGATCCATGGCCTTGCAAACTGTTGCGATGGAGGAAATCCGGAAGTGGATCCTTAGGCCGACCGACCCGAGGGAACAGTCGGTAGGCAGAACTCCCACTGGGCAATTGGAGCTTCACCTGGAAACCCGTGACTCCTCCAGAGGAGCTGTGGGAGCCCGGGTCGCTAGGACTTAGGAGTCTTCGCCCTGGAAGTCCGAGGTCCCCCCAGGAGGAGCCCGTAGGGACCCGGACCGCTGGGACTTAGGCGAGGACGAGGAAACCCAGGAGTGGAATACGAACCGGAGTCTTGGCAGGCGGCGAGCAAGCAGGAGTCGGGGTCACGAACCGGAGTCAAGGCAGGCTGAAGGCAAGCAGGCGTCGGAGTCACGGACCGAGTCAAGGCAGGCTGAAGACAAACAGGAGTCGAAGTCACGAACCGGAGTCAAGGCAGGCTGAAGACAAACAGGAGGAACAGGAACGACGGCAACTAGCTCTTCGGGTGAAGGAACCTTGTTGCAAGGCAAGGAAGGCTAGGAACTGCAGGGCTTAAATAGCCCTGCAGCGTCTGACGTCAGGAAAGGAGGAGCCGTGCTTTCCCGCGCTGGGCCCTTTAAAAACAGGGCTCAGCCGCGCGCGCGTGCCTAGGGGGCGGGGCTAGCCACGGGAGGACGCCGGCGGCGAAGAGAGAGCCGGCGCATGGCGCCTGAAGGCCCTGCAGACCCGCGCGGGGTCGGAGCACAAGGAGGGAGCTGCGCCCGGGGTCCCGAGTCCGCGGATCGCGTCAAGGCTCCGGGACCCGGAGAGGAGGTAAGGGCTCGGGCGCGACCGTGGCGACCGAGACCGCAACAGTGAATTACTTGATTTAGATTCTCAGACCAGCCACGTGGAATTTCTGCATATATCTACCTGGAATAGCAGAGTTCTTGCTTCCTTATATAAACTCAAATATCGTACAATAAACTTTTAAGTGCTTCTGCGGGTAAATCCATTTTCCTTCAAAATTCCTGTTACTATGCAGAAAATAACAAGTCTGGGTGACTATTGGCTACTTATTTACAGAGGCTGAAGGAACAGAAGAGGATTGTTGCTCTTAAGTCCAAGTCTCGTACCTTGGTCATCAAGAGGGAAGAGATTTTATGCCAATTTCATGATTTCTATAAAGATTTGTCTTCCTCTGAATCACAGCATGATCCCACTTTAATTACTAAGTTCCTCTCCAATTTTACACATCCTACTTTATCATCTCTAGAGAGTGACCACCTGAATGCTCCTTTAACTGTCTGTGAAGTGAAGAAAGCTCTCTTTTCTCTACAAGTGGGTAAGGCTCCGGGTTTCGATGTCTTTTCGCTCAAATTTTATAAGGCATTCTCTTCCCTCTTGGATCCTAAGTTGTATGCTTTATTTTTGTATATGGGAACCCAGGATCCAACTTCTTCTTGCTTTAATGAAGCTAAAATTGTGGTTTTTCCTAAACTGAATCGGCATCCGCTATCTCCAGATAATTATCAACTCATCTCTTTCTTAACACTGATTATAAGACATTAGCTAAAATATTATCCTCCCATCTGGAACAGGTTCTGGATAAGCTTATACACCCAACTCAATCTGGTTTTATGAAAGGTCAATTTATTACAGATAACTCCCGCTTATTTGTGGATATACTTCAAATTTATAATAATTTGTCTTCCCCTTTAGTGGCGATATCCCTCGAAGCTGAAAAAGCATTTGATCATGTGAATGGGATTTTGTGTTTGAAATCCTTTGCTGGTTTGGTTGTGGCGCTTCTTTCATTTTCTATATTAACTCTCTTTATTACCCGCCTGCCACCTCTGTTTCAATTGATGGAGCGTCTTCTGACTCATTTATATTGCACAGAGGTACGAGGCAAGACTACCCACTTTCTCCCTATTTATTCAACCTTTTATTGGAACCTTTATTGCTTGCTTTATGACAACACCCACATGTTTTAGACCTTACTTGTAATAACATGGAATATAAATTATCAGCTTATGCTGGTAATTTAATTTTATATGTTTCTCAACGTGAGATATATTACCTCATATTATTTGACATATTTCCTCCTTCTCTCTTATTTTTGGCTACCATGTTAACTAGAGGAAATCTGAGATGATGCCTTTTAATATCCATGTAACTTCTTTGGCCTCTACATTTTCTACTTTTCTATGGGTTACTAGTAGGGATGTGAATCGTGTGCCCGATCGTCTTAACGATCGAAATTGTCTGGCAGGAGAAGAAAATCGTGCTTGGCACGATTTTTTAGTTAAAAAATCAGTTTTTCCATTTAGTGCGCACTAACGGGAGTTAGTGTGCACTAACAGAAAGTTAGCGCACACTAACCATTGTTAGTGTGCACTAGCACAAAAAGATACAATTTGACACTTTTCAGGGCAGTTAAGGTCAGTTTAGGAATGAATACGTATTCCTATTGGCTACCCTCTTATTTATTCATGTTACCAAGGTTCCCACTGACAATATATGGGGGATGGGAAATGGAAACGGTTGGTAGCTTGACAAAAAAAGTAATGTGATCAGTCAATGTGACTAGAACTTGTGCCCTATCCCTGATACCAGGAGTGTTGTGATCTTCCTGCATGCAGTGCCCTATCCCTGATACCAGGAGTGTTGTGATCTTCCTGCACGCAGTGCCCCATCCCTGATACTGGGAGTGTTGTGATCTTCCTGCACGCAGACCCCTATCCCGGTTACCGGGGGTGTTGTGATCTTCCTGCACGCAGTGCCCTATCCCAGTTACCGGGGGTATTGTGATCTTCCTGCACGCAGTGCCCTATCCCTGATACCGGGAGTGTTGTGATCTTCCTGCACGCAGTGCCCTATCCCTGATACCGGGGGTGTTGTGATCTTCCTGCACTCAGTGCCCTATCCCTGATACCGGGAGTGTTGTGATCTTCCTGCATGCAGTGCCCTATCCCTGATACCGGGATGTGTGCAGGAAGATCTCAACACCCCTGGTAACCAGGATAGGGCACTGTGTGCAGGAAGATCACAACACTCCCAGTATTAGGGTTAGGGCACTGCATGCAGGAAGATCACAACATGCCCGGTATCAGGGATACGGCACTGCGTGCAGGAAGATCACAACACCCCCGGTAACCAGGATAGGGCACTGTGTGCAGGAAGATCACAACACTCCCGGTATTAGGGATAGGGCACTGTGTGCAGGAAGATCACAACACTCCCGGTATCAGGGATAGGGCACTGCATGCAGGAGGATCACAACACTCCTGGTATCAGGGATAGGACATTGCAAGGTAGAAGATCACAGCTCTCGAGATCCTGCACAGGGCAGTGCAGAGAGGAAGATCACAACACTCCCGGTATCAGGGATAGGGCACTGCATGCTGGAAGATCACAACACCCCCGGTAACCAGGATAGGGCACTGCGTGCAGGAAGATCACAACATGCCCAGTATCAGGGATAGGGCACTGTGTGCAGGAAGATCACAACACTCCCAGTATGAGGGATAGGGCACTGCATGCAGGAAGATCACAACACCCTCGGTATCAGGGATAGGGCACTGCGTGCAGGAAGATCACAACACTCCCGGTATCAGGGATACGGCACTGCATGCAGGAGGATCACAACACTCCCGGTATCAGGGATAGGGCATTGCAAGGTAGAAGATCACAGCTCTCGAGATCCTGCACAGGGCAGTGCAGAGAGGAAGATCACAACACTCCCGGTATCAGGGATAGGGCACTGCATGCTGGAAGATCACAACATGCCCGGAATCAGGGATAGGGCACTGCGTGCAGGAAGATCACAACACCCCCGGTAACCGGGATAGGGCACTGTGTGCAGGAAGATCAAAACACTCCCGGTATTAGGGATAGGGCATTGCAAGGTAGAAGATCACAGCTCTCGAGATCCTGCACAGGGCAGTGCAGAGAGGAAGATCACAACACTCCCGGTATCAGGGATAGGGCACTGCGTGCAGGAAGATCACAACATGCCCAGTATCAGGGATAGGGCACTGCCTGCAGCAAGATCACAACACTCCCGGTATCAGGGATAGGGCACTGCATGCAGGAGGATCACAACACTCCTGGTATCAGGGATAGGACATTGCAAGGTAGAAGATCACAGCTCTCGAGATCCTGCACAGGGCAGTGCAGAGAGGAAGATCACAACACTCCCGGTATCAGGGATAGGGCACTGCGTGCAGGAAGATCACAACATGCCCAGTATCAGGGATAGGGCACTGTGTGCAGGAAGATCACAACACTCCCGGTATCAGGGATACGACACTGCATGCAGGAAGATCACAGCACTCCCGGTATCAGGGATACGGCACTGCATGCAGGAAGATCACAACACTCCTGGTATCAGGGATAGGGCACTGAGTGCAGGAAGATCACAACACTCCCGGTATCAGGGATACGGCACTGCGTGCAGGAAGATCACAACACCCCCGGTATCAGGGATAGGGCACTGCGTGCAGGAAGATCACAACACTCCCGGTATCAGGGATACGACACTGCATGCAGGAAGATCACAGCACTCCCCGTATCAGGGATTGGGCACAAGTTCTAGTCACATTGACTGATCACATTACTTTTTTTGTCAAGCTACCAACCATTTCCATTTCCCATCCCCCATATATTAAACCATCACGTCAGTGGGAACCTTGGTAACATGAATAAATAAGAGGGCAGCCAATAGGAATACATATTCATTCCTAAACTGACCTTAACTGACCTGAAAAGTGTCAAATGGTATCATTTTCTGTTAGTGCGCGCTAACAATGGTTACTGCACACTAACTTCCTGTTAGCGCGCACTAACTCCCATTAGTACGCACTAACCAAAAAAACCGATTTTTCACGATAAATCTGGGGAATTTCTATTGTATCGCACTCTTTACCGATTAATGACAATTTAAACCTTATCTGGACGATAATCTAAATCGTTGAAGAACGATTCACATCCCTAGTTACTAGTGGTTTAAAGTATCTTGGTATGTATTTCTGTCCTACACTTGATCAAGTTATTGCTAAAGCTGCAGATAAAATATGTGCAACGGTATCTGACCTTACTAATCAATGGTTCCCCTTACATCTTTCTTGGTGGGGCCGTTTGGATACTATCAAAATGGTCAAAGTGCCTACAATTAATCTTTTACTTCGTATGCTTCCTATTTTTTTTTTTTTTTATAAAAGATTTTATATCAGCTTGGATAGAATGCTCCCTTTATTTTTGTGGAAGCATAAGACTCTACAGAGTGCTCTGTCCACACTTAAACTACCTAGGGACAGTGGTGGTGTAAAGTTACCCGAATTCAGAGTGTATTTCAGAGTGTATCATTCAGCATTCATTTTACACCAAGCTACTGCCTGATTGGCAGGTCATGTTCCCGATGTTACAAAACCGATTTTTATCATGATATTGAAGTAGATTTTGTACACCCTCTCCCTCTTTTTGCACTCCTGGGCTTTTGGTCAATTTTCCATCTCTGAAGTCCACCCCACCATTTATGCTACTTGCTCTGTGTTTCACTATCTAGAATCCACTTTGGAGCACTTAACTACTCCGTGGGGCACTTCCTCTTTGACTCTGATTTGGCGTAACTCTCATTTTTTGATTGGATTCCTTGGATTCAAGTTGGTATCTGGTCTCTAAGCCAACTAGTATCAGGGTCCAGTTGGCACTCATTCTCCCAACCGATGTCCATGTATGGTTTACATGCTTACCAGTTCTATCGCTACCTGCAGTTTCAGCATTGTGTTCATATGTTACACTTGGACCTCCTCGCTGACCCTCCACAGTAACTTGTTTTATTTTTTTTTCGTAGATATTATTTTGTATGTTAATATACTCATCCTTTGTTTATCTCCTCTTTCTGGAGAGGCAGTTTTACCTTTCAGATTTCTGTGTTGTTTAATAACCTGTTTTTCAGGTGTTTTTTGCTGTAACTTGTAATTATAAATCAATAAACAGATTTGAACAACAACAACAAAAAATAGACTACTTAGCCTGCCTGGACTTGGATTCGTTGCCTCAGCAAGAAAGTCTCCTGGTTCCTGATCCTTCTGGTTCTAGTCTTATGTTTTGCTCAAGCCCTTCTGCTTGGTTCTGTCTTTTCAGCCTTAAGCTTTGCTTCACTCTTTGCCTGTGGCTCTACTGAAGACTTCAGCTCCACTTCAGCCTCAGCCTTGTTTCAAGCCATCAGCTTTGTCTCAAGCCATAAGTCTTGCTTCAAGCCATCAGTCTTGTCATTGCTTGTTTCATCCGTAGACTGGTGTTTTATAAAACTTTGGACTCAGTAATAGTCTGGCCAGTGCCAAGACTCACTCTCCTGTTGCTGGCATGGGTCTCAGAATTCTACCTACGAGGCTGCAAAATGGTAAGATCAGCTCACGCATACACAGTTTCTTCCATTTTGCTGAAGCCATGAGCTTGGTGTTGCGCCCGTAGGTTGCAGGCGGCTGCGACCTTTGCTGCCCACCTCCTTTCGATTCTGGGGAGAATGGTGACCTCCGCTTCCACACTCCGACCCTCATGGCGTGCCCGGGATGGTGTGGGCACTCCCAGCGGCCATCTTACATACAGGTTCCCCTAAGGCAAGCGCATGCGCGCCTGCCCTCTTCTTATCGACGTCATGGCGGGAACCTTGGGGGCGTCCCCATCGTATGACGTCACCTGCTTACCATATTTAAACTCAGCTGACCTCTTGCTATACGAGTTAGCAAGGATTCCTTCCTTCTATTTCCACCACGCTGGGACTTCGTCTCTCTGAGTGTCCTAGGTACCCGCTTCTCGGGGGCCTTGCCGCACTCAGGGCTATCCACTCCTCGGAGAGCCCTTTCTCTCTCTCTTATTCCAGTGAGTCCTGCATCATTCTGAACGACCCTCGCTGTTTCTCTACTGGACCTCCACGTTGCCTTCCATCTACGTCTACAGTACCGGTGTGAGTACAGAACCTCTACTACCTTTGTGGCATGGATTCTCGGGTTACCCAGCTTGCAGGCCACTATCGGCTCCCTATGTTTTGTGCACACCATCGGCTCCCGATCTACCCCGCGCTGCGGACCACTACCAGAATTGTCAGCACAAGCTACGCCTAGAAAATGTATCCACTGGACTACTCTGCACTGCGGACTACTACCAGGACTGTCTCCATTTATCCGCTCCTCGTTTCACCATCGGCTGTATAATAAAGTTATTCCTCTGCTGTCCTTTACGGCTGAGACCTTGCCTGTTGTGGTAAGGGCCCACAGGGCTCCTCCCTGTGGGCGGAGTTTCCACTCTCCACAACCCAGGGCACACTTCTTGTTCAAAGACTCACCGAACATAACAGATTGCTAAGTACATGGACCCGGCTCAGCTCTCAGCCTTGCAGGCCATTCCTGGCCTGGCCCAATGGATCACCAAACAACAGAGGTGTCTTGATACTTTGGCTACCACCTTTAATCAGCTGAATTCCAGACTGAAGGATTCTTCTACTTCCAGTGAGAATGCATCACCCCCGGTGGTTACCGGGCGAACTACAGTTCCTCTACCAGCATTTCAAAGGAGTCTCCCTGTTGTGTAGGGGCTTCCCCAATCAATCTGTATGCACTTCACTTTACAACCAGCTTACTTTCCCACTGCTACTACCAAGGTTAACTAAATTTTGTCCCTGTTGGATGGGAAAGCCCTGGCCTGGGCTTCACCCTTGTGGGAGTGCAATGATACAATTCTAATTGACTTGCCTGGGTTTCTGGCTCTCTTTAAGTCAGTTTTTGATGACCCCGCTCACCAGTCCATTGCTGGTTCAGCACTCCTGGATCTACAACAGGGAACTAAACCACTCCCGGACTACGTGATTGAATTCAAGACCATGTCTTCCGAACTCCTTTGGGATTCAGGCTGCCTAAGAGCTATATTTCTACAAGGACTCAACTCCCGCATAAAAGATGAGCTTGCCACTCCAGAGTTACCTGATACCTTAAGCTCACTGATAGACCTTGCTGGGTGAATTGACCACCATATACGTGAACGCTCGTCCGAGGTAAAACCTCTGAAGATCTATGTATCCAGTAGCACCTGTTCACGGAATCTACCGCCCACTTCAGCCCAGGTTGAACCTAGCCCTGAAGAGGAAGATGAACCTATGCAATTAGGCCATAGTCATTTGACCATCAAAGAATGCCGCTTTTGTAAAAAGATGGGCCTGTGCATGTATTGCGGGAAGACCAGTCATGCAGTTCATCTTGCCCTATCTGTCCTGGAAACATGCAGACCTAGGATCCACTGGAGGACTCTTCCTAGGTCTGACTACTCCTTTTCTTCCACTGACTCTTCATGTCTCCATCATCTCTGGGCCTCTTGAATTCACCACTCAAACCTTGGTCGACTCGGGTGCAGGTGAGAACTTTATTCTCAAAAGATTAGTAGAACACCTAAGACTTCTTACTGAGCCAATGCCCACACCGATTCTCCTCTCATCCATCCACGGTGAGCCCTTGCCTGGAGAGGTTATGCTCACCAGACAGCCCATTTGCCTCCTCACGGGTTCCTTGCATACAGAGACCATCACGTTCTTGGTTCTTGAAAAGGCCATACACCCCTTGTGCTTGGCATACCCTGGCTACAAGATCATTCTCCACAATTTAATTGGTCATCTATGGAACTATCTCAATGGGGCCCTGACTGCAATAACAAGATGCCTAAAAAAATAACTCCATTACCATGTATGGCAACCACTCCCACTCCTTCTGGACTACCACAACAATACGCTTCTTTTCAAGATGTATTCTCAAAACAAGCTGCAGATGTACTTCCACTGCATAGATCCTTTGACTGTGCCATCAATTTAAAACCCAACTCTGAGCCACCCAGAGGAAGAGTTTATCCACTCTCCTATCTGAAATGGAGGCCATGTCGGCTTATCCAAGAGAATCTGCAGAAAGGGTTTATCGGACCCTCCAAATCTCCAGCAAAAGCCGGATTCTTTTTTGTAGGCAAGAAGGATGGATCCTTTCGCCCTTGCATTGACTACAGAGGTCTGAATGAGATCACCATTAAAGACCGGTACCCCTTACCGTTAATTTTGGAGCTATTTGATTGGCTCCAGTGGGCGAAGATTTTCACAAAATTGGATCTAAAAGATGCCTACAATCTTGTTCGTATCCGACATGGGGGATGAGTGGAAAATGGCCTTTAATACTCGGGATGGCCACTTCGAATATTTGGTAATGCCTTTTGGCCTCCACAATGCCCCGGCCATATTCCAAAATATGATGAACGACATTTTACGTGACCTACTGTATTAGTCTGTGGTCGTTTACCGAGATGACATCCTCATTTTTCCCGTGATGTGCGGACCCACCAAACTGATGTTATTACTGTTTTACAGTGACTTCGAGATAACCACCTGTACGCCAAGCTCGAGAAGTGTGCCTTCCATCAAGAGTCTGTTCCATACCTTGGGTACTGTTATGTGGATAAAGTGGAACCAGATCGAAGTGCGCTTACCTCGTGCAGGAGTGTTCTTTGGAATGCAATGAAGACAGTCCAAAATCCGGGCAGGTAGCAGAGCAGGGTAATCCGTAAGGTGGTCCAAGATCCGAGCAGGCAGCAGAACAGGGTAATCCATGAGACAGTCCAAGTTCCGGGCAGGCAGCAGAACAGGGTAATCTGTGAGGCAGTCCAAGATCCGGGCAGGTAGCAGAGCAGGGCAATCCGTGAAACAGTCCAAATTCCAGGCAGGCAGCAGAGCAGGGTAATCCGTGAGACAGTCCAAGTTCCAGGCAGGCAGCAGAGCAGGGTAATCCATGAGACAGTCCAAGTTCTGGGCAGGCAGCAGAGCAGGGTAATCCGTGAGGCAGTCCAAGATCCGGGCAGGCAGCAGAGCAGGGCAATCCGTGAAACAGTGCAAATTCCAGGCAGACAGCAGAGCAGGGTAATCCGTAGGCAGTCCAAGGTCCGATAGTCAAGAGACACAAAATAGAACTCAGCAGCAAAACCACAGCAAACACTGTAGTACCCGAAGCAGTGAGCGTGGGAGAAGGCTCTGCCTAAAAAGCAAATCTCCCGCGCAAACTGAGCCCCGGTCAGCGTCTGACGAAACAGGGGGCGTGGCCCAACCCCAGGCGCGCGAGGATTGGCTGCCCGCATCGAGGAGGGGAACCCCCGACGTCATTAGAGGAGGAACTCCTCATTGGATGCGTTTTTGCGTCGCCGTCGGGGAGGGGAGTCTGAGGCACTTCGAAACGGCAACGCCCCGCTTGGCACGGGGCCGGACCGTCGACATCAGGGACGGAGCCCCAACGCCATTGGCAAAGGTAACAGTACCCCTCCTGCAAGACCCACCCCTCCTCTCGCTAGGCCTGGGCTTAAAAGGAAATTGGTGATGAAACCTCTTAAGTAAGCGAGGAGCATGCACATTAAAAGAGGGTTCCCATGTGTTCTCCTCTGGGCCAAAGTTCTTCCAAGAGATTAAATATTGAAGTTGCCCCTTAACTCTTCTGGAATCCAAGATCTCCTCCACCTCAAATTGATCATCGTTTTGTATGATGTGTGTAGTAGCCTTCCGTCCTCTGTTGGGCCAAGTCAAAATGGCAGGTTTAAGTAAAGATATATGAAAGGCATTGTGAATCCGCAAGGAGGGTGGTAAACGTAGTCTATAGGTGACTGCGTTGATCTGCTTCAGGATAGAGAAGGGACCAACGAAGCGAGGAACAAATTTAGCTAAGGATAAACGTAAGCGGAGATTGCGCGTACTCAACCAGACAAGATCTCCCTGTCGGAGTGGAGGAGCAGGACATTGAGTCTTATCTGCCTGGATTTTCATTTTGAGTGCGTTCTTCACTAGTAAGGCCCGTATTTCAGTCCACAATCGGGTCATAGAAGCCATGGTTGAATTAACCGCAGGACAATTCGATGTACTGGTAAGAGGCAGGGGAAGATGTGGATGTCTCCCAAAAACTATGAAAAAAGGAGACTTCCCAGTAGCGTGACTCACATGATTATTGTGACAGAACTCTGCCCAAACCAGAAGGGAAGCCCAATCATCTTTGCGCTGATTAACATAAGCTCACAAAAAGGTTTTTAAGGATTGATTTGTCCTTTCAGTGAGTCCATTAGACTGGGGATGATAAGCAGAAGAGAATTCGAGTTTAATTTGAAGAAGTTTGCATAACTCCGTCCAGAATTGGGCTGTAAACTGTACCCCTCTATCGGACACAATACTGAGGGGTAGACCGTGCAGACGAAAAATGTGCTGCAGGAAGAGATGGGCTAATGTGGATGCAGAGGGTAAGCCAGGTAAAGGAATGAAATGCGTCATCCTGGAAAAACGATACACAACCACCCATATGAGCGTATTACCCTGTGAAGGCGGCAGATCCGTGACAAAGTCGGTGGCAATATGTGTCCAAGGGGAATTAGGAATGGGTAGAGGTTGTAAGAGTCCCAAGGGCTTCCGTTGAGGGGTCTTTTGTGCTGCACAAACTGGACAGGAGTCCACATATTTCTTAACATCCGACTCCCACCGTGGCCACCAGTAGTGTCTGGAAACTAACTCTTTGGTACGAGCAACTCCGGTGTGGCCTGCAACTTGAGAATCATGGGACCAACGGAGAACCTTTAATCATAAACGTTTCGGAACGACTGTTTTCCCAATAGGAACCGTGAATGTAGTTGCCAGCTGAATGTGAGCCGGGTCTATTATGTATCGAGGAAGATCCAGGGTGTCCTCCAGATCAAAACTTCTAGAGAGAGCGTCTGCACGTACATTCTTCTGTGCGGGTCGGAAATGCAGCACAAAATTGAACTGGCTAAAAAAAAGTGCCCATCGTGCTTGCCGGGGATTTAACCGCTGGGCTTTAGCCAAGTATTCCAGATTTTTATGATCCGTATATATAGTAACCACATGATGGGCGCCTTCTAAGAGATGCCGCCATTCCTCCAAAGCCAGCTTAACTGCTAAGAGTTCTCGATCACCAATCATGTAATTTCTCTCCGCCGGGGAAAATTTCTTAGAGAAGAAGGCACAAGTCACCACTTGATCCTCGTCCTTTTTCTGGAGAAGAACTGCCCCCACACCCACCGTGGAAGCGTCTACCTCGAGAATGAAAGGTCTGGTGGTGTCGGGACGTCGAAGACATAAGTCCTTAGTGAACTCCTCCTTTAGTTGCGAAAAGGCTTTGAGAGCCACCTCCGGCCATTTCTGTATAGGAGCACCTTTCTTGGTAAGCACTGTAAGAGGGGCTACGAGGGAGGAAAAATTTGGAATAAACTGCCTATAATAATTTGTAAACCCCAGAAACCTTTGTAAGGCTTTCAAACCCACGGGTAGAGGCCACTGCAGAATGGCTTTGAGTTTGGCCGGATCCACGGACAATCCTCTGTTGGAAATAATATACCCGAGAAATGATAATTCGGTCTTGTGAAAAACACATTTTTCTAATTTGGCAAACAATTTGTACTCACGGAGACGTTGTAGAACTTGTCGAACATGAAGCTGGTGCTGTTGCAGAGTATCAGAAAAAATTAAAATATCATCTAGGTATACAATGATGTGAGAGTAAAGGATATCGCGAAAAATGTCATTGATCATATCTTGAAAGACTGCAGGGGCATTGCAAAGTCCAAACGGCATGACCCGATATTCATAGTGTCCGTCATGTGTATTAAATGCCGTTTTCCATTCATCCCCCTTTCAAATTCTAATCAGATTGTAAGCCCCTCTTAAATCTAATTTTGAAAAAATTTGAGCTCCTTTGATCCGATCAAATAATTCTGAAATGAGGGGAATGGGATACCTATTCTTCCTAGTGATGCTGTTAAGTCCCCGGTAGTCGATAAAGGGTCTCAAGGACCCGTCCTTTTTCTTGACAAAAAAGAAGCCCGCCCCTGCGGGGGATGTTGAGGGTCGGATAAAACCTCGTGCTAAATTCTCTTTAATATACTGTTGTAAAGCTGTGGATTCTGGTTCAGATAATGTATAAATCCTTCCTCTGGGCGGAACCTTCCCTGGAAGTAGATCTATGGCGCAATCATATGGTCGGTGAGGTGGTAATGACTCTGCTTGTTGTTTGTTGAAGACGTCCTCAAAGTCCTGATAGGGAGCCGGAATGCCAGCGGAGAGCTGTGTGGTCTGGATTAGCGTCTTTTGGACCAATTGTAAACAATTCTGAAAACAGGATGGACTCCAGGCAGTGAGTTGTAACGATGCCCAGTCTAGAAGAGGTTGATGAACCCATAGCCAGGGTAATCCCAGAATGACTTGATTCACCGAAGATGGTAGAACATAAAGCTGAATGCGTTCTTGGTGAAGAATTCCAGTCTGTAAAATTATGGGCTTAGTGATGTAGCATATTCGCATTCCCACAGAACGCCCGGAAACTGACGTAACTGTTAGGGGAGTCATTAAAGGTTCTACCGGAATCCGAAATGTTTTGACCAATTCTTCCTGAATGAAGTTGCCTGCCGCCCCTGAATCTATAAATGCATGAAATGGGACCGCTTCCTCCTTCAGCCAGATGGTTACTGGAAGTAATAGTTGAGGAGAGGAAATGCTGGGACTCAGGGAGGCCTCTCCCACCCGTCCTAGGTCCGGAGGTTTCCCGACTTGTTGGGACATTTATTAATAAAGTGACCAGGTCCAGCACAATATAGACAGAGATTCTTTACTCGTCTTCGATGTCGTTCCTCCAGAGTTAAGCGAAACTTGTCAATTTGCATAGGTTCTTTGGTGCTCCCTGATGCTTCTTCTGCATGTGGAACCGCCAGAGGCTGCTGAAAGGTAGGAGCCAGACGAAAAGTCCTTCGAGAGGCGGCTCGCTCTCGTGTCCTTTCCTGAAAACGAAGATCCAGTCGGATGGCAAGCCGAATTAATCCTTCTAAGGTCTCCGGAGGATCTCTGCCAGCAAGTTCATCCTTAATATTTTCTGCAAGACCTTGTCGAAAGATAGCCAATAGGCTATCCTCTCCCCAGGCGAGTTCTGCAGCTAAGGTCCGGAATTGAATAGCGTACTCTCCCACAGATCGTGAACCTTGCTTAATCTGAAGTAAATCGTTTGCGGCGGAGGTAGAATGTCCTGGTTCGTCAAAAATGAGCCAAAACTCCTTTAAGAACCAATCCAAGTTAAAGAGAATAGGATCGTCTCTTTCCCACAAAGGAGAGGCCCATGCTAACGCTGGTCCCTCCAATAATGAAAGGATAAAGGTAGTCTTTGTCTTATCATCCGGAAAAGAAGCGGGTTGTAGAGAAAAATGCATTCGGCATTGGTTAATAAATCCTCTGCACATTGTAGCAGTTCCGTTGAATCGGGGCGGAGGAGGTACCCTGTCGGGGTTAGGAGTTATCGTAGTACCTGTCAGGGGTACTGCAGGAGTATGGACTAACGCATCCATACGAGCTACTAGGCGATCCAAAACCCCCGTTACTTGGTCGAGGACCCCCTGTTGTTGTTGAAGTCGGGTGGCCAGTCCGGGAATGGCCTGTAGCGCTGTCAAATCGACTGGATCCATGGCTTCGGCCAACTGTTACGCGGATAAAATGGAACCAGATCGAAGTGCGCTTACCTCGTGCAGGAGTGTTCTTTGGAATGGAATGAAGACAGTCCAAAATCCGGGCAGGTAGCAGAGCAGGGTAATCCGTAAGGCGGTCCAAGATCCAAGCAGGCAGCAGAGCAGGGTAGTCCGTGAGACAGTCCAAGTTCCGGGCAGGCAGCAGAGCAGGGTAATCCGTGAGGCAGTCCAAGATCCGGGCAGGCAGCAGAGCAGGGCACTCCGTGAAACAGTCCAAATTCCAGGCAGGCAGCAGAGCAGGGTAATCCGTGAGACAGTCCAAGTTCCAGGCAGGCAGCAGAGCAGGGCAATCCGTGAAACAGTCCAAATTCCAGGCAGACAGCAGAGCAGGGTAATCCATAGGCAGTCCAAGGTCCGATAGTCAAGAGACACAAAATAGAACTCAGCAGCAAAACCACAGCAAACATTGTAGTGGCCGAAGCAGTGAGCGTGGGAGAAGGCTCTGCCTAAAAAGCCAATCTCCCGCGCAAACTGAGCCCTGGTCGGTGTCTGACGAAACAGGGGGCGTGGCCCAACCCCGGTTGCGCAAGGATTGGCTGCCCGCATCGAGGAGGGGAACCCCTGACATCATTAGAGGAGGAACTCCTCATTGGATGCGTTTTTGCGTCGCCGTCGGGGAGGGGAGCCTGAGGCACTTCGAAACGGCAATGCCCCACTTGGCACGGGGCCGGACCGTCGACATCGGGGACGGAGCCCCGACGCCATTGGCAAAGGTAACAGGTACATCGTGTCCAGTAAAGGTTTTCAGATGGATCCCCAGAAGACACGCAGCATACAAGATTGGCCTCAACCCACTGGCATCAAGGCTCTACGCTGCTATCTTGGCTTTACTAATTATTATCGCACTTTTATCAAGGACTACTCAACCTTGAGTGCTCTCCTCACCGCTATGACGAAAAAAGGGGCTAACCCTTCACAATGATCTCCAGAAGCCATCTCTGCATTCCAAGTGCTCACAAAGGCTTTCCTTCAGAAATCCAGCTTACGTCACCCTGATCCTTACAAGCCATTCATTGTCGAGGTAGATGCCTCAGATGTCAGCGTCAGGGCCATACTTAGCCAGCCAGTGATACTCTCATTCTACATCCTTGCTCATTCTTTTCGAGGTGCTTCTCACCAGTAGAGAGAAATTACAGCATTGGCGATAAGGAACTGCTTGCCATTAAGCTAGCATTTGAAGAGTGGTGTCCCTGGTTAGAATGTGCCCAGCATCAGATAACCGTGTTCACTGACCACAAGAACCTGAAATATCTTTGCCATGCTGAGAGACTTAATCATCATCAAGCCAGATGGTCCCTGTTCTTTAACAGGTTCAACTTTCTACTCAAATATCGCCCCGCTGAGAAGAATGTTCGGGCAGATGCTCTTTCTCGGTCCTTTACGCCTGATGATGTTCCACATGAACCACATCACATCATTGACCATGAGAAGATAATGATGGCCGCTACGCATTCGGTTCCCACAGACAAAATGGTGGTTCCACTGTCTCTAAGGAAGAAGCTGCTGAATTGGGCCCATGACTCTAAGTTAGCATGCCACCCAAGACAAGTTCGTACCCTTGCTACCCTAAAGCAATATTATTGGTGGCTGTCTATGAGAAAAGATGCCGCTTATCATATTTAAACTCAGCTGACCTCTTGCTATAAGAGTTAGCAAGGATTTCTTCCTGCTATTTCTGCCACGTTGGAACTTCATCTCTCTGAGTGTTCTAGGTACCTGCTCCTCGGGGGCCTTGCCGCACTCAGGGCTATCCGATGCTCAGAGTGCCCTTTCTCTCTCTCACATTCCAGTGAGTCCTGCATCGTTCCTGAATGACCCTCGCTGTTTCTCTACTGGATCTCCACGGTGCTTGATCTTCCATCTATATCTACAGTACCGGTGTGAGTACAGAACCTCTACTACCTTTGTGGCATGGATTTTTGGATTACCCCTCTTGCGGGCCACTACCAGAATTGCCAGCACAAGCTACGCCTAGAAAAGTTATCCACCAGACCACTCTGCACCGTGGACTACTACTAGTACTGTCTCCATTGATCCACTCCTTGGATCACCATCGGCTGTATAATAAAGTTATTCCTCTGCTGTCCTTTACTGCTGAGACCATGCCTGTTGTGGTTTCCACTTTCCACAAGCCAAGGGCCCACTTCTCGTTCAAAGACACACCGAACATAACACTTAGTGAACGCGTACCTGTGACAGGCTATCTCTGCCTTGATCACCCAGATGCAGAAGCAAAAAACAGAAATGATTGGTCTCCTGCACCCGTTTATGCAACTGGCCCAGCAGTAACTCGATCAAGTAAAAGACTTATGTCCAGTCTCTATTCCACTTCTTTTGAACCCTGCACTTGCACCTATACAGACTGGTGAGTCTTTCATTCAACTACCACCACCTGCAAGGTATGGGAGTTATACTAAAGCATGCAGAGGATTCCTTAATATGTGCAAGATGCAATTTGAATTACAGCTGGCTCATTTTTTCTTTGACCTTGTCAAGATCATGTATATACTCTCCCTGTTGGACAGTCCAGCTGTCTTTCCATTGTGGGAAGAAGATGATTTGCTTCTCAGGAATTTGGACAATTTCATTCAGCAATTTCATCTGATCTTTGATTAACCTAGGTGTATCACATCCGCTGCCACAGAGCTCCTTCATATTCATCAGGGCAATTGTTCTGTTGGTCAATATCTGGTAGAATTCCATACCTTAGCTTCTGAACTCATTTGGGGCCAAGTTAGCCAAACCGCCATTATTTGACAGGGATTATCCAAGAAAATAAAAGATAAACTTACAGTCCAGACCCTTCCTCTGTCCGTCAAAACACTCATTGCCTTGGCTAATCATATTAATCTGAGATTCCAGGAACAGACTCGTGAAAATAAGAATTCTCAGAGACATCGCTCGTGGTTCCCAGACCTCTGAATCTTTCACAATCCATCCTGGAAGCACCGAAAATGGCTACCTTCAAAGAACCCATGCAATTGGGTAATACCCAACTTTCACTTGATGAGAAACAAAAGTGAAGATCGCAAAATATTTGTCTCTACTCTGCCGCACAAGATCATATTGTCCATCAGTGCCCCCTGAGACCAGAAAACTCTATAAAGAGAAGTCTCATCGGGAAGGCAGCCTTGCACCATCCTGCTTCCTCTCCACTACTAATGGTTCTGATGTGTCTTACCTATGGAAAACACTAAAGCTTTAGTAGATTCCGGAATTGGGTGCAACTCTATTCATGAATCATTGCTACATCAATGTGGTTGCCCTACTACAGCTTAACCACCCTTTTGTCATTTCATCCATTAATGGAGAACCCTTACCTGGTTGTGTGATGACAGCTTCCTCACCCATCATGATTCAGATTGGGTCTCTCCAAGAAAATATTAAGTTTTATGTACTATCTAAAGCATCCAGCCCTCTTGTACTTGAACTACCCTGGCTGAATCTTCATCAACCATCTATTGACTAGAATTTCTTACAGATTAACCAATGGGGTCCATCCTGCAGAAAACATTTATCATTTCATCTTTGTCTCCGGCCTCTTCACTTCAAACCACCTCGTCTGAAGTGCAGGTTTTGCTACTTCAATGTACATCCTTTTTCCACGTGAATTCTGAACTGCGTTGTCCTCCTGCCAAAAAACATGTGTCTGTTGATTAGGACTAGTCTCAGTATTTGTCCAAGCTTTCAATTTTTTCTTCAGTTAAGTCTTCTGCTTTGAATGGTTTTTCAGTCCAGTCTAGAAACCAAAGAATCTCTGGATCCTGGGTCTGGACCCCCGAGCCCCCAATTGGTAAAATAGTACCTTCATCTCTTGAGAAGTCAAAGAGAAGAGGCTTGATAAGGGGACTTGAGGAGGGAGTACTTTTGGAATCCAGTCACCTTCCCAAATTCCTCGGTGGCAGAAGTTCACTATGCAGCAGGGAGCCACCATTGGATGCTCTGACATGTGTGATACTAAGCCCCGGCAAAGAGATGCTTTGGAAGCATGTGTGCATTGGTGTGCATGATTTGGCACATGATGGTGGGAGAGTTGGGTATCCACCCTGATGATGATGTCACACACTCAAGACTACTTAGCGTGCTTGGACTTGGCTTCATTGCCTCAGCAAGAAGGTCTCCTCATTCCTTCTCCTTCTGGTTCTAGTCTTCTGTCTTGCTCAAGCCCTTCTGATTGGTTCCTTCCAAAAAAGTATTACCTGCAAATTTTTGGGATGGCGATGGGTGCCACTTTGGCCCCTACCATTGCTAATTTGTTCATGACAGAATTTGAAAAAGAGTGGCTCAATAATGTATCTGTCTTTTGAAAGTTAGATTAACACCTGTGATGAGAAAATACAGTTTGTGATGCACTATAATTTTTTGGAAATATCATTTTTGGACGTATTGTTGTAGAAAGTAGATTCAGGAGATATTATTAAAAGTGTCTTCAAGAAACCTATGTTACATTTTGAAAGTGCACATCCGTTGCCATTAAAAAACATTCTTCCCTTCTTACAGTTTTTGAGATATAAGCAAAACTGCTCAAATACCCAGATTTACATACAGGAATCAACTCCATTAATATCATTATTTCAAACAGAGAGGTTATCCCAACAAATGCATAACAAATGCGTTTAAAAGAGCATTATATTATGATAGGGATGCCCTGTTAACCCCACAATGCAAACAAAAAGATCCAGAAGTAGTCACTTGTGTCACCAAGTATTCAACCACATCACGTAAGATTCTTAAATGTATGCGTAATCACTGTTTCCTTATCCAGATGATTCCGGGTATGGAAAATTTGGAATTTAGAGTGGCTTTTTCAAGAAGCAAAAATTTAAAGGAAATTTTAAGTCCATCTACACTATATGAAAAATCAGATCGAATAAATTCCATTGATGGGAATATTCCACTTGGTCATCACAAGTGTGGTCATTGTAAGATTTGTGACCAAAGTTTGGAACTTAAAGAATTTATTTGTTCACAAACTCAGTAGCGATACAAGTTGAATAACTTCACGACATGTCAAACGGATTTTGTTATTTACATCATAAAATGTCCCTGTAACAAAATCTATGTGGGTCAAATGAAAAGATCATTGAAATTACGAATCTGTGAGCACTAAAGCTATTTAAAGAACAGAAAGGAAACCGCTCCAATTGTTGCACATTGCATCAAAGAAAAATCACAATGCAAGAGAATTGCAGTGGTTTGTAACAGATCACATTAAACAAGATCTGAAAGGGTGTAATAGAGAAAAATGACTGTTTAGAAGAGAACAAGAATGGATTTTCAAGTTGCGTTCAGAAGAGCCCATTGGTCTTAATTCTAAGATTGAATGGTACAGTTTACTTAACTAAAGACAGACGGATCAGCGGCCAGCAATCAGATACATGGCTGGGCATGTGTGGATCTGTCAAAAGAGTCAAGACATTTAAACCTGATGTCAGATTACAACATACGTTATTACGTGCTTAACGATTGGTTCTTTTTCAAGCAAGTCAGCTGTTTAAAATGTGCAGCCATGTTTCAAACATTTAGATTAAGCCCAGCAACCAAGAAAGAGGGTAGAGATAAAATTGTGAGTATTTCCGACAGCACCAGTCATAGAAAAATATTAATGAAGGTAATAACTAAGTTTGTTTCATCTATGGTTTCAATTATAGAGTCCACCCTGATGCAGTGTTGAAGTGAAATGATGGCCATGTTGGCGACAGCCAAATAATATATGCTGTTGGCGAAAGGTACGGTATTGACGTCAGAAGAAAAAACAACTGAGAACGAGCAAAAAGATAAGTGCCTTGTTGTTAAAAGATGTCGGGATAAAATTCATATTATAGGACATATAAAGCAATGTACTCTTAATTAAGGTTCAGAACGGTACAAGGTTTCCTATCCGGAACTAAAGTAGGGCTATAAAGTAAAATGGCTGAAGACTATTTGCTGTGGTAAAAGTTCACATTAATTGAAGATATTAAAAGAAGATCATCAGCTGTGTGACAGCAGAATTTAAGTGAAGATAACAAAAATAACCTTTAATGAAAAAACAAAATTAAGGGGGCATAAAAGACCAGTGACTGAAACAACTGGCTAACAATAAGTTTCTGAGATAATCGGATCCTTTGCCAATACTGAGGTCTTCCCTCTATTATAATTTTTTTTCCTTACAGTAATTTGATTGAGTGATTAATAAAGTTTATATTTTTAACAGTAAAACTATACACTAGAGCAATAATAATATTAGCGATTTTTGACAGCAAAGAGTCACATTCATAACTAGTTATTTGTTGGATACAAGCACATGTGCACCAAATTTTAAGTGGGTGGGCACACGCATGTGTGTGCAAATCCCGGTTACATAAGAACAGAAGATACGCCATACATGGTCAGACCAAGTGTCCATCAAGACAGTATCCTGTTTCCAAAAGTGGCCAATCCAAGTCACAATTTCCTGGCTAGTACCCAAACATTAAAAAGATCACAAGCTACTAATGCTGGTAACAAAGAGTGGCTAATCCCTATTGATTAATAGCAGTTTATGGGATTCTCTTCCAGGAAATTATCCAAACCATTTTAAACCCAGCTACACTAAATGCCTTAACCACTAGGGATGTGAATCATTTTTCAACGATTAAAATTATCGTCCGGTAATTTTAAAATCATCATAAATAGTTAAAGAACGCGATACAATAGGAATTCTAACAATTTATCGTTAAAAAATCTTTAATTGGGTTAGTGCGCACTAACAGAAAATGATACAAATTCACACTTTTCAGGTCAGTTAGGAATGAATATGTTTTCCTATTGGCTGGCTGCCCTCTTATTTATTGATGTTACCAAGGTTCCCACTGAGGTGATGGTTGGGGGGATGGGAAATGGAAACGGTTGGTAGCTTGACAAAAAAAGTAATGTGATCAGTCAATGTGACTATAACTTGTGCCCTATCCCGATTACCGGGGGTGTTGTGATCTTCCTGCACTCAGTGCCTTATCCCTGATACCGGGAGTGTTGTGATCTTCCTGCATGCAGTGCCATATCCCTGATACCGGGAGTATTGTGATCTTCCTGTCTGCAGTGACATATCCCTGATACCGGAGGTGTTGTGATCTTCCTGCACGCAGTGCCATATCCCTGATACCGGGAGTGATGTGATCTTCCTGCACACAGTGCCCTAACCCTGATACCGGGAGTGTTGTGATCTTCCTGAACACAGTGCCCTATCCCTGATACCGGGGGTGTTGTGATCTTCCTGTACTCAGTGCCCTATCCCTGATACCGGGAGTGATGTGATCTTCCTGCACACAGTGCCCTATCCCTGATACTGGGAGTGTTGTGATCTTCCTGCACGCAGTGCCCTATCCCTGATACCGGGATGTGTGCAGGAAGATCACAACACCCCCGGTAACCGGGATAGGGCACTGCATGCAGGAAGATCACAACACTCCCAGTATCAGGGTTAGGGCACTGTGTGCAGGAAGATCACAACACTCCCAGTATCAGGGATAGGGCACAGTGTTCAGGAAGATCACAACACTCCCGGTATCAGAGATAGGGCACTGTGTGCAGGAAGATCACAACACCCCCGGTATCAGGGATAGGGCACTGAGTGCAGGAAGATCACAACACCCCCGGTATCAGGGATAGGGCACTGCGTGCAGAAAGATCACAACACCCCCGGTATCAGGGATAGGGCACAAGTTCTAGTCACATTGACTGATCACATTACTTTTTTTGTCAAGCTACCAACCGTTTCCATTTCCCATCCCCCATATATTGTCAGTGGGAAACTTGGTAACATGAATAAATAAGAGGGCAGCCAATAGGAATACATATTCATTCCTAAACTGACGTTAACTGAACTGAAAAGTGTCAAATTGTATCATTTTCTGTTAGTGCGCACTAACAATGGTTAGTGCGCGCTAACTTCCTGTTAGCGCGCACTAACTCCCATTAGTGTGCACTAACCAGAAAAAACAATTTTTTTAACTAAAAAATCGTGCCAAACACGATTTTCTTCTCGTGCCAGACGATTTTGATCGTTAAGACGATCGGGCACAGGATTCACATCCCTATTAACCACTACTGTATACATCAGGGGATTTTAACATGGCATGCGCTGACACCATTGCCAGTTAAACCAGTTTATCCCCAGTTCACCCAATTAAAGGGTAAGTCTTCCAAGTTTAATAGTCTTCACTCTCCCCAGTTAACTCCGACCATTAAAACCCCGTAGATCTGCCTATTTTTCTTTATATTATAATTTACCCCTCCTCTATAGCAGAAGTAAACTTACAGGGCAGGGGATCTGGGCGTGTGCCCAGCCACGTAAGTATTTATGTGAAGATCTCTGATTCATGCTCCAAAACACCCATTCCCTACCCAGACCACGCCCACTAGGGGTGTGCATTCATTTGCAACGTATTGGCAATCTACCCTTCCCTAATTTCCCCCCCCTTTTTATACCCTTTGAAGTAACTTTTTCCCAGTTTTCTACCGCCTTCTTCAACTTTCGACGCCTCCGTAATTCTACGTAGTTAAATGACACCTATACAGCTTCTCCTGTACATAGTCTCCCCCTACTCTTTTATATTATCCCCATACCTCCTTCTAATTATGCTTTCCCCCTCCCCTCCTACCCTTTGCCCACCCTCCCCCTCCTCTCCCCCCCTTTCCCCCTCTCAATTCGGCCCTCATGGTTTATTTTTGTACTGTTTTATTTTATTTGTTCACTTTGTTATAATGTTTCATTGTTATATTATATTATATTGTTATATTGTTTCACTGTATCTCCCACCTGAGTTCTTTGTAAACCGGCATGATGTGCTTCACGAATGTCGGTAAATAAAAGTTAATAAATAAAATAAATAAATAAATATATGCCATATTTGTTGTATTCGTGGGGGTCACGAAACGTATGGCGAAACCCCACGAATACAATGTATCACTAACGAATAAACCCCCATCCTCCTGACCCCACCAAAACTTGCCAAAAGTCCCTGGTGGTCCAGCGTCCAAAATGGCGCAGATAGCCTTTGCCCTTATAATGTCTGATTCATGCTCCAAAACACCCATTCCCTACCCAGGCCACGCCCACGTGCTGCCCTTTTTGGAAAACTTTGATACGTACATTCCTGGAGATTCACACGGATTCAGGTGGCTTTTCAAATCCACTCGATGAACAAGCCTCACTTATTAGTTCATCCTCTAATTAATGTGTGTGCTAGGCTTTTAAAATTCACCTTTAAAATGGTTACAAAGCAGAGCCCAGGGGTGCGGCAATTTTATAACTTGCATGTGCATATACGGGCATGCTATAAAATACACAGGTCGCGCACACATCTCTGCTCAGTTGTAAGTGGGTGCACGCTTAGGTGCGTAAATCCCATTTCTACCATGTAAGTGAGGGTATTTCATAATGGGCACTCATCCGCACCATTGCCAGTTCACCCAGTTAAAAGCTAAGTCCTCCAAACCCCCCTGGTTTAATAGCCTGCACTCCCCCCAGTTTCCTCAGTCCCTTTAAACCCATGAGAAATGGCTATTTTTGTTATTTGTAAGTTAAACCTCTTCCATAGCAGAAGTAAAATTACACAACATGGCACCTGGGTGTGCAAGCAGGTGTGTAAGTATTGTCATGCACACTTTTTGGATCTGCCCCGGAGCACACATGCCCCGCCCAGACCACGCCCACCCCTTTTTTGAATCTCTGTGAGATGTGCGTGCAGCCCAAGTTATGTGTGCATTTCGGAGCTTAGAAGATAATTTCAGCACGCATCGGGCTTTTCAAATTCACTTTTAATTATTTATTCTCCTAAGTGGAGGGAAGAGAATGGGCATCACCGGGAGAGGTGAGTTAGCCAGATAAGTTATCCAGCTAACACTTGTCCCTCCATAGAGGTGTCCTAAAGCTAGCCAGATATATTCAGCTGGGTGGTAGGCTACGTTAGCCAGATAAGTTAGCTGACACCTATAGAAACTTCAATGGGAAATAATTACACTTGAACCTAGCACTCTCCTCCATATCCCCCCGCACACTTGTGAGTCTGCATTCATCCTCTTTCATTTGCTAGTGGATTTTAAAAATGCTACACATGGCAAAGCCGGGAGATATGTGTGTGACTTGGTCTGGCGTGCAGGTTTAAAAAACCGCGAAAGTATGCGTGTATCTCCTGGTATGCACACAAATGAAAAAGATCAAGAAAGGGGTGGAGCATGGGCAGGCCGAGTCTTTAATATGAAGTCTGTGTGTAAGTATTTATGTGCTCGAGCACGTGCCGGGGTCCCCTACTGCGTAACTTTACTTCTGCTAGGAATGGCGTATAAATAAGACAATAACAAAAACTTAGTGGGGTTGTAAGGCTTGGGGCTAATAGGGTAAAAGTGAGGTAGTTCGCTACGGGGTTTAGGAAGTCCTCTCCTTTTCTGGGGTAAACGGGGAAAGAACTGGGGAGGCAGGTATTTGCATCAGCGCATGAATTTACTAAAATCTCCCCACTTACGTGATCGAGGCAGCATTTGTGCACACATGCGCACGTCAATATAAAGTCATGTGCACATGCATGCGCATATAGTTGATTTTATAACAGGTACACATATACACTTGGTCAAGATGGTGAGACTGACAGTGAAATGCTAAGAGAAATTAGGGAAGCTAACCAAATTGGTAGTGCGGTAATAATGAAAGACTTCAATTACCCCAATATTGCCTGGGTAAATGTATCTTCGGTAGGGATGTGAATCGTTTTCCATATCGTCTTAACGATAGAAATCGTGTGGCAGGGCAAGAAAATCGTCTTAGGCACGATTTTTTAGTTAAAAAATCGTTAAAAAATCGTTTTTTTCCGATTAGTGCGCACTAACTCGAGTTAGTGCGAACTAACGGGAGTTAGTGCGCACTAACTGGGAGTTAGTGCGCACTAACTGAAAATGATACAATTTGACACTTTTCAGGTCAGTTAAGGTCAGTTTAGGAATGAATATGTATTCCTATTGGCTGCCCTCTTATTTATTCATGTTACCAAGTTTCCTACTGACAGTATATGGGGGATGGGAAATGGAAACAGTTGGTAGCTTGACAAAACAAGTAATGTGATCAGTCAATGTGACTAGAACTTGTGCCCTAACCATGATACCAGGGGTATTGTGATCTTCCTGCACACAGTGCCCTATCCCTATTAATACCAGGAGTGTTGTGATCTTCCTGCACACAGTGCCCTATCCCTAATACCAGGGGTGTTGTGATCTTCCTGCACACAGTGCCCTATTCCTGATACTGGGGGTGTTGTGATCTTCCTGCACACAGTGCCCTATTCCTGATACCGGGGGTGTTGTGATCTTCTTGCACACATCCCGATATCAGGGATAGGGCACTGCATGCAGGAAGATCACAACACTCCTGGTATTAATAGGGATAGGGCACTGCATGCAGGAAGATCACAACACTCCTGGTATTAATAGGGATAGGGCACTGCATGCAGGAAGATCACAACACCCCTGGTATCAGGGATAGGGCACTGTGTGCAGGAAGATCACAATACCCCGGAGGAGTGAGGGTCAGGCAGCTCCCCCCTGTCTGTGAAGCCAGCCTCTCACTAGTAATGCAGGGAGGGAGCTGTCTCAGAGTTCACCATCCACCCCCCCCCCCCCTCACCCACACACCATTCACTAGCTGGGACATGGGGGAAGTCAGGAGTGAGGGACAGGCAGCTCCCCCCTGTCTGTGAAGCCAGCCTCTCACTAGTAATGCAGGGAGGGAGCTGTCTCAGACTTCACCATCCTCCCCCCCCCCCCTCACCCACACACCATTCACTAGCTGTGACATGGGGGAAGTCAGGAGTGAGGGTCAGGCAGCTCCCCCCTGTCTGCGAAGCCAGCCTCTCACTAGTAATGCAGGGAGGGAGCTGTCTCAGACTTCACCATCCTCCCCCCCCCCCTCACCCACACACCATTCACTAGCTGGGACATGGGGGAAGTCAGGAGTGAGGGTCAGGCAGCTCCCCCCTGTCTGTGAAGCCAGCCTCTCACTAGTAATGCAGGGAGGGAGCTGTCTCAGACTTCACCATCCTCCCCCCCCCCCCCTCACCCACACACCATTCACTAGCTGGGACATGGGGGAAGTCAGGAGTGAGGGTCAGGCAGCACCCCCTGTCTGCGAAGCCAGCCTCTCACTAGTAATGCAGGGAGGGAGCTGTCTCAGACTTCACCATCCTCCCCCCCCCCTCACCCACACACCATTCACTAGCTGGGACATGGGGGAAGTCAGGAGTGAGGGTCAGGCAGCTCCCCCCTGTCTGTGAAGCCAGCCTCTCACTAGTAATGCAGGGAGGGAGCTGTCTCAGACTTCACCATCCACCCCCCCCCCCCTCACCCACACACCATTCACTAGCTGGGACATGGGGGAAGTCAGGAGTGAGGGACAGACAGCTCCCCCCTGTCTGTGAAGCCAGCCTCTCACTAGTAATGCAGGGAGGGAGCTGTCTCAGACTTCACCATCCTCCCCCCCCCCCCTCACCCACCCACCATTCACTAGCTGGGACATGGGGGAAGTCAGGAGTGAGGGTCAGGCAGCTCCCCCCTGTCTGTGAAGCCAGCCTCTCACTAGTAATGCAGGGAGGGAGCTGTCTCAGACTTCACCATCCACCCCCCCCCCTCACCCACACACCATTCACTAGCTGGGACATGGGGGAAGTCAGGAGTGAGGGACAGGCAGCTCCCCCCTGTCTGTGAAGCCAGCCTCTCACTAGTAATGCAGGGAGGGAGCTGTCTCAGACTTCACCATCCTCCCCCCCCCCCCTCACCCACACACCATTCACTAGCTGGGACATGGGGGAAGTCAGGAGTGAGGGTCAGGCAGCTCCCCCCTGTCTGTGAAGCCAGCCTCTCACTAGTAATGCAGGGAGGGAGCTGTCTCAGACTTCACCATCCACCCCCCCCCTCACCCACACACCATTCACTAGCTGGGACATGGGGGAAGTCAGGAGTGAGGGACAGGCAGCTCCCCCCTGTCTGTGAAGCCAGCCTCTCACTAGTAATGCAGGGAGGGAGCTGTCTCAGACTTCACCATCCTCCCCCCCCCCCCCTCTCCCACACACCATTCACTAGCTGGGACATGGGGGAAGTCAGGAGTGAGGGTCAGGCAGCTCCCCCCTGTCTGTGAAGCCAGCCTCTCACTAGTAATGCAGGGAGGGAGCTGTCTCAGACTTCACCATCCACCCCCCCCCTCACCCACACACCATTCACTAGCTGGGACATGGGGGAAGTCAGGAGTGAGGGACAGGCAGCTCCCCCCTGTCTGTGAAGCCAGCCTCTCACTAGTAATGCAGGGAGGGAGCTGTCTCAGACTTCACCATCCTCCCCCCCCCCCCCCCCACCCACACACCATTCACTAGCTGGGACATGGGGGAAGTCAGGAGTGAGGGTCAGGCAGCTCCCCCCTGTCTGTGAAGCCAGCCTCTCACTAGTAATGCAGGGAGGGAGCTGTCTCAGACTTCACCATCCTCCCCCCCCCCCTCACCCACACACCATTCACTAGCTGGGACATGGGGGAAGTCAGGAGTGAGGGTCAGGCAGCTCCCCCCTGTCTGTGAAGCCAGCCTCTCACTAGTAATGCAGGGAGGGAGCTGTCTCAGACTGGTTTCAGGGTTAGGGCACTGTGTGCAGGAAGATCACAACACTCCTGGTATTAATAGGGATAGGGCACTGTAAGAGATGACTGTAGTAGATTGAATAAAGATCTGATGTTTCTGCTCTCCTCACACCAAACAAAAACAACACACAAGCAGAGAAGCCCTTCTTACAAAGCTGAGCTAGTGAGTTAAGTAGGAGGAAAAGTAAACATACTGGGGCCAGTGTGGCTACTTAAAAAATACACTTACCAACAATCAATTACATATATTTGAACTGTGTACAGTTCCAGCCAGGACCACCTTTCTAAAATGCACAGTGATTGGCAAATTCAACATGCACTAGCATTTCAGGTGCCTGCTAACAAAAATAATAAACAAACAAGTTCTAGTCACGTGAGTGCTGATCATTACATTACTTTTTTTGTCAAGCTTCCAACTGTTTCCATTTCACATCCCCCCAACCATATTGGTAACATCAATAGATAAGAGCACAGCCAGCCAATAGGAATACATACATACATATTCATTCCTAAGTGACCTTTACTGACCTGGGAAGTGTGAACACTTTGTTTCATTTTCTGTTGGTGTTCGTTAGTTTCCAGTTCCATTTCCCATCCCCCCAACCATCACCTCAGTGGTAACCTTGGTAATATCAATAGATAAGAGGGCAGCCAGCCAATAGGAACACATATTCATTCCTAACTGACCTTCAGTGACCTGGAAAGTGTTTATTTGTATCATTTTCAGTTAGTGCGCACTAAATCGAGTTAGTGCGCACTAACGGGGAGTTAGTGCGCACTAACTCGAGTTAGTGCGCACTAACACGATTTAACGATTTTTAACGATAAATCGTTAGAATTTCTATTGTATCGTGTTCTATAACGATTTAAGACGATATAAACATTATCGGACGATAATTTTAATCGTTGAAAAACGATTCACATCCCTAATCTTCGGTATATGCTAGAGATAAAAAGTTCCTGGATGGAATAAATGACATCTTTATGGAGCAATTGGTTGAGGAACTGACAAGAGAGGGAGCAATTTCAGATCTAATTCTCAGTGGAGCATAGGATTTGATAAGAGAGGTAACGGTGGTGGGGCCACTTGGCAATAGTGATCATAATATGATCAAATTTGAATTACTGACTGGAAGGGGGACAGTAAACAAATCCACGGCTCTCGTGCTAAACTTTCAAAAGGGAAACTTTGATAAAATGAGAAAAATTGTTAGAAAAAAACTGAAAGGAGCAGCTACAAAGGTAAAAAGTATACAAGAGGCGTGGTCATTGTTAAAAAATGCCATCCTAGAAGCACAGTCCAGATGTATTCCACACATTAAAAAAGGTGGAAAGAAGGCAAAACGATTACCGGCATGGCTAAAAGGGGAGGTGAAAGAAGCTATTTTAGACAAAAGATCTTCATTCAAAAATTGGAAGAAGGATCCAACAGAAGAAGATAGGATAATGCATAAGCATTGGCAAGTTAAATGTAAGACATTGATAAGACAGGCTAAGAGAGAATTTGAAAAGAAGTTGGCCGTAGAGGCAAAAACTCACAGTAAAAACTTTTTAAAATATATCCGAAGCAGAAAGTCTGTGAGGGAGTCAGTTGGATCGTTAGATGATTGAGGGGTTAAAGGGGCACTTAGAGAAGATAAGGCCATCGCGGAAAGATTAAATGATTTCTTTGCTTCAGTGTTTACTGAAGAGGATGTTGAGGAGGTTCTCGTACTGGAGAAGGTTTTCATGGGTAATGATTCAGATGGACTGAACCAAATTACTGTGAACCTAGAAGATGTGGTTGGCCTGATTGACAAACTGAAGAGTAGTAAATCACCTGGATCAGATGGTATACACCCCAGAGTTATGAAGGAACTAAAAAATGAAATTTCAGACCTATTAGTAAAAATTTGTAACCTATCATTAAAATCATCCATTATACGTGAAGACTTGAGGATAGCTAATGTAACCCCAATATATAAAAAGGGCTCCAGGGGCGATCCGTGAAACTCAGACCGGTTAGCCTGACTTCAGTGCCAGGAAAAATAGTGGAAAGTATTCTAAACATCAAAATCGCAGAACATATAGAAAGACATGGTTTAATGGAACAAAGTCAGCATGGCTTTATCCAAGGCAAGTCTTGCCTCACAAATCTGCTTCACGTGTTTGAAGGAGTTAATGTTGTGAATCTGCCCGCATGGCGCGGGCAGACTCCCCACCTACCTGCCTTCGTTTCACGGCAGTCTGCCGCTGTCACCATCCCCTGCGGCCTGGAGGCCGCAGGAGTTCCTGCCCTGCTCGGCAGGGCTGGTCCCGCCGCTAAGCCGCCGTTGCTGACGTCCCCCGTGCAGCATGATACCACTGCCGAGATCCCTCCTGTGCAGCCGGGGGAAACTGCAGCTGTCCCGCTGACATCTGCGGCCTGGAGGCCACTTCTGAAGCCTGCCGGCCTGCCTCCACGGCCGAGAGCCACAACTTCATCACTGGGGTCCTCATCGGAGGACCCTAGTCCTCCGATGATGTTGAGGAGTCCTCCTCTTCCTCCGATGACTGGGGTCCTCCGATGAGGAGTCCTCCTCATCCTCCAAGGACTGGGGTCCTCCGATGAGGAGGAGGCCTCCTCCTCAGGGAGGAGGCCTCCCTGAAGCCTGCCTGCTCCTCCCTGCGTTGTTTCCTCTGTGTGGCTGGCGCTGCTGTCCAGGGTCCTGTCTCTCTTCCTGCTTCCTCTTAGGCACTGGCGCGTGCCTCTTCACTGCATTTAAAGGACCCACGGCCGGATATGCCCCGGGCTCTACATGATGACAACTTCCTGCTTCAGCCCTATAAGAGGGCCTCCTCTTCAGTCATTCCTGGCCTTCGGATCAGGTTCCACAGTTGTCTGTATCTTCTGACCAGTCCAGGTCCTCCGTGGTCTTCTCCTGCTTTGACGGCTTCATCTTCTTGTCCCTGATGTCCTTCGTCCAGGTCTCCAGTCGTCTTCATGTCCCTGATGTCTTTCGTCCAGGGCTCCAGTTGTCTTCATGTTCCTGATGTCCTTCGTCCAGGTCACCAGTCATCTTTGTATTCCTGATGTCCTTCGTCCAGGTCTTCAGTTGTCTTCATGTTACTGATGTTCTTTGTTTGTACCTCTTGATGTCCGATGTCCATCCTGATGCCTTTGCAGTCATCTCTATCTCCATGCCCTGGTTCCTTGATCTCCACTTTCCTGGCGTGCTGTTGTCGTGGTCCGCGACCAGTCCCATGGGTGGGTTGTGTAGGGCGCCTCATGGTACAAAGGCCATCTTCATCTCCGCAGTTCAACCATCCGGAAGACTTCTGTTTCAGTCCTAAATTGTTTATCCTTGAGAATTGAATCCTGTGCTTCAGTCTTGTCCCGGTCTTCGGAGCCTATTACAAATTCGCATCCGTCCATGTCAAGACTCTGTTTGACTATACTCAATACTCAAACACATGAGGACTACCACACTTATTATTTAAACTTGACACATTTCAAAACCCAGGGAATTAGTATCAGAATATTTGTACTCAATCGTTTAGGCTCTTGCTTTACAGGGCTACAAGCATTTTCATGGCAGCAGTAGCACTTGATTTTTCACCTCATTTACCAATTCCCACTAAATAGCTTACTTAAAGTAACATTAAATTAATGTGCAATTTTAAAAAAAGTTGGAAAATAAAAATTGCTATTTAGTGGGAATTGGTAAATTGGTTTTGTTTTTTTTTAAATCGTGTAAATCGTAAATCGGGGGAGGGCGGGAAAACCGGCACACTAAAACAACCCTAAAACCCACCCCGACCCTTTAAAATAAATCCCCCACCCTCCCGAACCCCCCCAAAATTTCTTAAATTACCTGGGGTCCAGTGGGGGGGGGTCCCGATGTGATCTTCCACTCTCGTGCCACGGGTGCGTTAATAGTGTTAATAGTGTGCCGGTTTTCCCCCTCCCCCTTCCCCCGATTTATGATTTTTGACAATAAATCGGGGGAATTCCTATTGTATATCGCCTCTAACAATTTTTGACGATTTAAAATATATCGGACGATATTTTAAATCGTCAAAAAATGATTCACATCCCTAGTAATCTGTTATGGAGCAACTCCCCAGGGAAGAGGAGTTGACAATCTGTTCAATGATACTCTTCTGAGGAGAGAGGCTAACAATAGGTATATTGTACTTTGCTACAGAGATAGCAATCTATCATGCCTCCGCTATGGAGTAGCAATCCGTTATATATATAGGCTGCTGGCAAGTCCTATAGAAAGAGAAGGTAGCTTTCTATATAATACTTCTGTAACTGGTGGTAGTGGTCGGTAGTGGTTGGCTCCCACAGAGTGATTGTAGTGTAAGAAATGACCACTAGGAGGAAATGGTGAATCCCTGGGCCGATGGCAAATGACAGCGCCCCCAGGAGTAGATCCTGAGAGGAACCACCTGCTAGGCTAGAATATGAGATAAACACAAATAGTTCTTTATTAGACTGGAAGCTGTACCACCAGTTGTGGCAGTAGTGAGTCGGTGTGTTCTGCAGGGCTGAAGTCCTTCTGATACTGGAATATAATCTCTGGGTCGCTGAGCTGTATAGAGAGACTAGAAGCTGTGAGTAGACAGGGTATACTGGATACAAGATGGTACACTCACAATAGTAGATGTGTGCAATGGTCTCTATGCCACAGAGAGTCTTCAGTATATTCAGGAACAGGAGCCGTAGGTGATCACTGGTTCCTATAAACAGTCTGTAATAAGAACTCACAATAGCTGTATATGGAATGGCTTCTAGCGTAGAAGAGAGTCTGTAAAGGATTCTAGGAACATGGGCCCTCATGGTGCGAGTACCGGTTCCTATCTGTAATCTTGCCAATGTAACTCTCGATCTCCGTACCTGCGATAACATCTTGGACGGAAGGGAATCTTCAGAGCTATAGGAATGTAGGTCCTCATGGAGTGAGTACTGATTCCTATGTACAATAGAACTCACTGTGTTCATGTCCGTGATCGCCTCCAGGCAATGAGGAGTCTTCTGAGTATCCAGGGACGAAGGCCATCGAGGAGCGAGTACCGGATCCCATCTTGGCAATCTGAAATCAAGAAAAGAGATCGGAACTCCCGTGGAGTGGGCTCTCCTGGTATGTTTGAAAAGGCCGAGCAGTGGAGAAGGATTCCCTTCACTGACTCGGATCGTTGTTGCAAGTATCGTGGAGTCCTGAAGCAAGTCCTGTTGGAATTCCTTGTTTCAAGTAGCGTGGACTGCCGAAGCAAGTCCAAAGGAGTTCCTTGCTAACTCGTTAGCGGTTAGCAAACAAAGACCTTTTAAAGCGGTAATGGATGACATCACTACGGGGGGATGCCCCTGAGGTTCACGCCCTTGCTGGTACAAAGTCTGGAGCGTGCACGTGCGCACGCCCTTACGTCATCAGGAACATGGCAGATCCGTAGCGTCAAGCCAGCCCGGGGACACCAGGACCAAGAAACAGGGAGAAGCCACGGCTGCATCTGTCCATCAGGGCCGAAGGGAGTCGCCAACAAGGTAGAGAGAGTGGAGCCTGGGGCGAGAAGAGGCACGAACACAACAGCAGCTTTGCATAGTATGCGTGACTGATGATGAACAGCGCTCCCTGGTGGCTTCCATTGTATCCATGCACACTGTGCAAACCCCTCCTCCTCCAACAGACAGACTTCACCATGCATATTATAGATATAGATTGTTTGTTAGCTTCCAGGACCTCATAGGTCTCCTCTGAGATCACATCATAAATACATACAATACAATATAATTCTTGTTGGGAAATGTAATTTTTAAGATTGCAATATATATGTTGGAAGATGTCTGTCTATTAGCACCTGCTCAGAATTGAAAATTCCAGTAAAGGTTTTGCCCATTGAACTGATCTAGATGGAACCACCATACCCTTTAATACCAACCCTCCATCCTACAAGAAGTGCTCATTACAGGGTGGAATTCATAGCACTCACCTGTTTGGTTACTAAACTCATCTTCAGAGCAGGGGACACAGTAAAAGCAGCAGGCAGGTTGCCCATCCAGAATGGCCTTCCGGAACCCAGGACCACAGCTCTCACTGCATATAGAAACAGGAGGCTTAATGGAGAGAAGTGTGAAGGAGAACAGAGCAAATTTATCTATTAATAATGAACCAAGACACTCTCTTTTTCAGACAAAAATTATGTTATGTTATTTATTTAATACTATTTATATCCCTTCTATTGTGAAACAATTGTACTAGGTGGGTTACAACATCTTAAAATCAAACAATCTTATTTATTATTTATTTAAACATTTTTATATACCAGTATTTGTCGAAACATCATATCGGTTTACATGGAACAGAACATGGAAAGTAAATAAAACAGGGGTGAAAGTAACTTGGAGGGTAACTTGAAAAGCATTAATGGGAAAAAACACTATATACAAAAGATTCATATATACAAGGGTCTGATCATGTTATGTACAAATAAGGAGAGAAGTTTGGAGAGACTACAAGGGTACCATGGAGTTCAGGTTATTTGCTGAGGGACGGAGGGGGGAGAAGGGGCGGGAGCAGTACTATTCCGGGAAGGCTTGTTTGAAGAGCCAGGTCTTGAGTTTTTTTTTGAATGTCTGTGTGCTAGGTTCAAGTCGTAGATCAGTTGGCATTGAGTTCCAGAGTGTAGGTCTTGCCATGGAGAAGGCGCGGTCTTTTGTTGCACATAGGTGTGAGGACTTGAGCATCGGGGCATGGAGGGTTCCCTTGTAGGAGTATCTGGTAGGGCGGCTGGATGTGTGAAGGCGGATGGATTTGTTGAGCCAGTGAATGTCGCTGTTGTGTATGGTTTTATGAATAATGGAGAGGCATTTGTAGGTGATGCGATAGGGAATAGGGAGCCAGTGAAGCTGCTTGAGGACAGGGGTGATGTGATCAATTTTGCGGGTGCTTGTGAGGATTCTTGCGGTTGCATTCTGTAGCTACTGTAGGAGTTTAAGGGTGGAGGCACTGAGTCCCAGTAGCAGGGTGTTACAGTAATTGATTTTTGAAAAGATGGAAGATTGGAGGACGGTGCGGAAGTCGTTGAGGTGGACGAGGGGTTTGAGCTTCTTGAGCATATGGAGCTTGTAATAGCATTCTTTGATGGTAGTATTGATGAAGGTTTTTAAGTTGAGTTGGTTGTCGAATATGATACCCAGGTTTCGTACGTTTTGCTGGAAGGGGGTTGGGCACGGGTGAGGGTTGTGATTGGGATAGGGTGTGGCGTCATTGCGGGAGGAGATGATGATGAGTTCAGTTTTCACCATGTTAAGGGCGAGATGGAGGTTGGTGAGGAGGGAATTTATGGAGAGGAGGCAATTTTGCCAGAATTCGAGGGATTTGTGCAGGAATTCTTTGATGGGGATGAGTATTTGAACATTATCCGCATAGAGAAAATGGGTGAGGCCGAAGTCAGAGAGGAGTTGGCAGAGGGGCAGGAGGTATATGTTAAAGAGGGTGGATGAGAGGGACGAGCCCTAGGGGACTCCTTGGGGGAGATCAATGGGTTTAGATTCAGAGTTGGCGAGATGGACTGTGTATTGTCTGTTTTCCAAATAGGAGATGAACCAGAGTTGGGCTGAACCAGAGATCCCAATTTCTGTAATGCGTTTATTGAGGATATTGTGGTTAATGGTATCAAAAGCGGCGGAGATATCTAATAGGGCGAGAATGTATGAGCGTCCAGGCCTTTAAGGAGGGTGTCTGCGAGAGAGATAAGGAGGGTTTCAGTACTAAAGAATTTGCGGAAGCCGAATTGGGCAGGAGATAGGATGTGCTGAGTCTCCAAGTGCTCGGTGAGCTGTGTGTTGACAATTTTCTCCATTACTTTTGCCAGAAAGGGAAGGTTGGAGACCGGTCTGTAGTTGGCTGGGTCAGCAGGATCGAGGTTATGTTTTTTAAGGATAGGTTTCACTATAGCATGTTTTAGGAAGTTGGGGACTGTGCCATGGGAGAGTGAGCAGTTTATTATATCAGCCAAGGGTTTGGCGATTGTGCTTGCAATGGGTAGGAGAGCTTTGCTGGGGATCGTGTCAGCTGGATGTGAGGATGGGTGTAGTCTCTTTAGTATGGTTTCAATTTCAGAGGGTGTGGTAGTGTTGAAGGACTCTAGTACTGTGTTAGGGTATTTAGTGGAGGAGGGTATGGGGGGAGAAGGTGTGGAGAATCGTTTTAGGATGTTTGCATTTTTTCTTTGAAGAAGACTGCGATCTGATTGCATTTTGCTTTTGCGTCTTCTTCGGAGATCTGTGGGAATGAGGGTTTGGTAAGTTCGGCAACGTACGAGAAGAGGGCTTTGGGATTGAAGAGGTAATTGTGGATTTTAGTAGAGTAATAGTCTCGTTTTGGCTTGAGGATGGCAGTTCTGTAGTGGTGTAAGGTGTTTTTGTCGTCAAGTTGAGCAGAGTGGGAGGAATCTTTGCACCACATTCTTTCTTTTTGTCTAAGGTCATGTTTCAGTTTCCTTAGTTCCAGTGTGTCCCAAGGTTTTTTTGCATCGGGTGAGTGGGTCAGTTTCTTGGTTATCAGGGGGCAAAGGTTGTTGGCAATGGAGTGTGTGAGGTTGTTCCAGGAGGTGAGTGCTGCGTCAGGGTTTGTGAGGTCAAGGTGGTGGAATGAGTCTGTGAGGGCGGTGATAAGGTCTTCATTGTTGCAGGGTTTCCTGAATTGAATGGTGTTGTTGTGTTTGAGGGGGGGAGATGGGGTGTGTTTTAAGGTTAGGTGAGCCTTTATGAGTGAGTGGTCAGACCATGGGACAGGTGTGCAGGATGGAGGGTCAGGGGAGAGTATATGGTCGCTTACAAACAGAAGGTCGAGGGTGGGGGAGCTGATGAGTTGTTGAAAGCCTATGGCATGCAGGGTGTTGAGGAGGGATTCACAAGATGAAGAGAGGGGCAAGGAGTCCACGTGGAGGTTAAAGTCTCTCAGAATGATGGCAGGGATGTCAAAGTTGATGCTCTGGGAGATGAATTCAATGATGGGAGAGGGATTGTGTTCCAAGAAGCCAGGCGGTGCATAGATGAGACAGAGTTGCTGTTATGTTCGTGGACCCTTGGGCTGGTTGGAACAGAAGATGGAGTGCTGTAGAGGTCCACAGCGAATGTCCCAACCAGGAGGCGGTTCGGAAGCTCGGTGCTGGCTGACACACTGGACTAAGATGAAGTCCTTTGCGACCAAGGACTAGATCCCCACTGGACGGATGGACGATGTTGGACCTGAGTGGTAGAAGACTCTTTGCCCTGGAGACTGGTTCTCCCCCGGGAGGAGCCCTTAGGAGTCCAGCCACTGGGACTTTAGGAGATTCACCCTGGAGATGAGGGTGGTCTGGATGCAGGCGCCTCCTGCAGGTCATGGTTCCGGACGGCTGGCGAAGCGCCAGCAGGTCGTGGGTAATCCAGAAGTCGGTCCAGGAATCAGAGTCCAAGGGCGGTCCGCAGCCAGTCCAGGGGTCGGTAACCAGAGAGCGGTCCAAAACCAGTCCACGAGTCAAAGCCAGAGAGCGATCCAAAGCCGGTCCACGGGTCAAAGCCGGAGCGTGGTCCTAAGCCAGTCCAAGGGTCGGAGTCCAGAAGAATCAAGCAGCGGAGGGAAGGCAGAAGCAGGACGAAGAAAAAATCAGGAACTCAGCAACAACACACCACATCAGGAACCTTGTTGCAAGGCACTGGAGTGATCTAGGTGCAGGGTACTTATACCCTGAAGGCGTCTGACGTCATCCACAGCTGCAGAGAGGATTTTCCTGTGCTGGCCCCTTTAAGGGGAGCTCCTCCCCGCGCGCACGTCAGGGGGCAGGGCCAGCCGCGTTGAGCCGTCGGCGTCTCTCCCGAGGAGGGAGAGACACGCTGGAGGGCCTGCAGGCCCGAAGACGCCCCGAAACAGCCCGGGCCACCCCCGAGGTAGGTGGAGGTACCGAGGCATGGCCCGGGACCATAACAGTACCCCCTCTCCTATGCCCCCTCCCTGGAGGCCTGGGTTTACTTGGGTGATCCAGATGAAACTGGTGGAGGAGGTTTTTGTCTAGGATGTTGACGGCGGGCTCCCAGGAATTCTCTTCGGGACCATAACCCTCCCAGGAAAGAAGGTACTCCCAACGCCTGTGATGATACCGTATATCCAGCACATCTTTGACTTGATAGATGGCATCCTCCTGTGCCTCAGGCGTAGCGGGTGTGGGTGACTTCTTGTGATATGGAGAAAGGACCAAGGGTTTCAACAAAGAAACGTGGAAGACGTTGTGGATCCTGAGCGTGTGTGGAAGTTGAAGGCGATAGGAGACTTCCCCAATCCTGTCCTTAACTGCGAAGGGACCAATTTATTTAGGAGCCAACCTCATCGAAGGAAGCCGTAGACAAAGGTATTTAGTACTCAACCATACTTTCTCACCAGGAAGGAACACTGGGGCTGGCCGTCGCAAATGATCGGCCACTTTCTTCATAATGATCGCCGCACGCTGAAGTCTCTTCTGGGTGGAATGCCAGATCTGGCGTAACCGTCGGGCGGTGGTTTGTACGGTGGGAGACGGCACATCTACTGGTACCGGTAAAGGGGGCCGCAGGCGTCTGCCGTAGACCGTGTAGAAGGGAGACTTGCCGGTGGAAGAGTGCTTATGGTGATTGTAAGAGAATTCAGCCCACGGAAGCAAGGCCACCCAGTCATCTTGCAGGTCTCCCATGAAGGAACGAAGGAACGAAGGAACGCCTTCAAGGTCCGGTTTACCCGTTCTACTTGCCCGTTAGCTTGGGGATGGAAGGCGGTGGTGATGTCAAGCTGAACCCCAAACTTCTCACACAGTGCTCGCCAATACCTCGCCATAAACTGGGAACCCCTATCCGAGGCAATATGGAGAGGAAGCCCATGAAGACGAAAGATATGTCGGGTAAACAAATTTGCCAGTTCAGGCGCTGAGGGTAGTTTAGAGAGAGGCACAAAGTGGGCCATCTTGGAGAATCTATCTATGACGACCCAAATCACCGTCTTCCCCTCTGAAGCTGGCAGATCAACAATAAAATCCATGGATAAGTGCGTCCATGGTTCCATGGGGATCGGTAGAGGCTGAAGAAGACCCCAGGGGCGGCCGACGGGAGTCTTATGTCAGGTGCAAGTCGGGCAAGAGTTCACGTAGAGGCGAACATCCCTCTTAAATTGGGGCCACCAGTAATATTCTGAGAGTAATTCCAGGGTCCTGGCTACTCCGGGGTGACCGGCTGTTAGAGAGTCGAGTGCCCAGGAGAGAACCTTCTTTTGCAGTCTAAGGGGTACCACCGTCCTCTCTGTCGGGACCGTGTTGGCAGCCGCGAGGAGCACTTTGGCTGGATCAAGGATGTACCGTGGTGGGTCTGGCACATCCTCCATTTCAGCGGTACGGGAGAGAGTGTCCGCTCGAACATTCTTATCGGCCGGCCGATAGCGGAGGCGGAAATCAAAGCGGCTGAAGAAGAGCGACCACCTAGCCTGCCGGGGGTTGAGCCGTTGGGCACGGCATAAGTATTCAAGGTTGTTATGGTCTGTATAAACAATCACCGGTAGTTGGGCCCCCTCCAACCATTGGCGCCACTCTTCGAATGCCAATTTAATGGCGAGTAATTCTTTATCCCCTATGCCGTAGTTCTTTTCTGTCGGCGAGAATTTCCGAGAGAAGTAGGAACAAGGCAGAAGCTTCCCTCCAGGAGATACTTGACTTAGCACGGCCCCGACGGCAGTGTCGGAGGCATCCACTTCCACGATAAACTGTCATTGAGGATCGGGGTGCCGCAGACAGGGATCCTGGAGAAATGCCTCTTTCAGTTTCTGGAAGGCCTGTAGAGCGTCCGATGTCCAATTCCTTATGTCATATCCCTTCTTGGTAAGGGCCGTCAAAGGTGCCACCATCTGAGAGTAGTGTAGAATAAATTGCCGGTAGAAGTTGGCGAACCCAAGAAACCTCTGTAACGCCTTCACCCCCACCGGTTGGGGCCAATCCTTGATGGCAGCAACCTTTTCTGGATCCATGTGAAATCCCGTAGAGGATACAATATACCCTAAAAAGGGTAATGATTCCTGTTCAAATACACATTTCTCTAACTTAGCGTAAAGTTTGTTTTCTCGAAGCTTTAGCAGTACCTGTTGGACATGTTGGCGGTGCGATTCCAGGTCTTTGGAATAAATAAGGACGTCATCAAGGTAGACAATGACTGAAGATTGTAACATAATGCCTCTGTATCGCTCCATGGTGAGACCGCACCTTGAATACTGTGTACAATTCTGGTCGCCGCATCTCAAAAAAGATATAATTGCGATGGAGAAGGTACAGAGAAGGGCTACCAAAATGATAAGGGGAATGGAACAACTCCCCTATGAGGAAAGACTAAAGAGGTTAGGACTTTTCAGCTTGGAGAAGAGACGACTGAGGGGGGATATGATAGAGGTGTTTAAAATCATGAGAGGTCTAGAACGGGTAGATGTGAATCGGTTATTTACTCTTTCGGATAGTAGAAAGACTAGGGGACACTCCATGAAGTTAGCATGGGGCACATTTAAAACTAATCGGAGAAAGTTCTTTTTTACTCAATGCACAATTAAACTCTGGAATTTGTTGCCAGAGAATGTGGTTCGTGCAGTTAGTATAGCTGTGTTTAAAAAAGGATTGGATAAGTTCTTGGAGGAGAAGTCCATTACCTGCTATTAAGTTCACTTAGAGAATAGCCACTGCCATTAGCAATGGTTACATGGAATAGACTTAGTTTTTGGGTACTTGCCAGGTTCTTATGGCCTGGATTGGCCACTGTTGGAAACAGGATGCTGGGCTTGATGGACCCTTGGTCTGACCCAGTATGGCATTTTCTTATGTTCTTATGTCTCGAAGAACCTCATTCATAAGGTTTTGGAAGACCGCTAGGGCGTTACACAGACAAAAAGGCATAACCAGATATTCATAATGGCCGTCTCTCGTATTGAAGGCGGTCTTCCATTCATCGCCGGGAAGAATCCTTACCAGGTTATAAGCTCCCCGCAGGTTCAATTTAGTAAAAATCTTGGCCCCCTGTAACCTGTCCAGGAGCTCCAGGATCAGAGGCAGAGGATACTGATCTCGCCGAGTGATGCTGTTCAGGCCATGGTAATCGATGCAGGGACGGAGTGACCCATCTTTCTTTGCTACGAAGAAGAAGCCTGCCCCTGCTGGAGATTTAGATGGCCGAATGAATCCTCGCTCCAGGTTCTCCCGGATGTAAGTGGACATGGCTTGAGTCTCTGGAAGGGATAATGGATAAACCCGGACTCATGGTGGAGTGGCACCAGGCAACAGTTTGATTGCGCAGTCAAATGGACGATGCTCTGGAAGAATTTCAGCTCTCTCCTTGGAAAAAACATCATGGAACTCCCGATACTGAAGAGGTAACGCCAGAGGAGTAGTCATTAGAGCCATCGGGGCACGAGGTAAGTCCGACAAACAGGTACTAAAGCAGGCGTAACCCCAGGATGCCAACTGAAGAGAGTCCCAAGCGATGACTGGAGAATGCTTAAGCCAGGGTAACCCCAAGATGATTGGATGCATAGACTTTTCCAAGATGAGGAAGGAGATCTCCTCCTGGAGCTGGGCGCCTGTACGTAAGATGAGGGGTGAGGTACGTGTGGCAATGGTACCTGGAAGAATTTTCCCCTGAATAGAGGATATCTGAAGTGGAGGTTCTTGGGGTTATACCCCAATTTGAAGTTGTTGCACAAGCTCTTGGAGGATGAAACTCTCTCCGGCCCCAGAGTCGATCAAGGCTTGGGTCTCAAACTCCCCATCCAGGAGTAGCAGAGTTACTGGAACAAAGCATGGGGAGTCGGCGGCGGCATGACCTAGGGTTAACTCCCCCACAGGCCCTAGGTCTGAGTGTTTCCCGGACGCTCGCTGCAATGGGCAAGGAAGTGGCCCCTTCCACCACAGTACAGACACAGACCTAGTGACCGACGTCTTCTTCTTTCCTCTTGGGAGAGAGGCCCTCGGCCCACCTGCATGGGTTCGACATCTTGGGGCCTTGAAGAAGCTGGAGGAGAGTTTCCACGGTGTACAGAAGTGGTTCCAGAGGCATCAGTTCTATGGGGTGCTCTCCTCTCCCGAAAATGACGCTGTAAGCGATGGTCCACTGACCTGCTAATTCAATCAATCCGTTCAGATCGTCGGGAAGATCTCGGCCCGCCAACTCATCTTGTAATCTCGAAGAGAGACTTTCCAGGAAAATACTGTGTAGACTGTCACTTCCCCAATTTAATTCGGTAGTGAGGGTTTGGAACTCCATGGCATGGTCAGCTAAGAGCCGGTTGCCCTGCCGTAGTTGTAGCAGTTCAGAAGCAGCGGTGGGTTTACGGGCGGCCTCGTCAAAGACCTGCCTAAATGCAGAAATGATGTGCACCAGATTGTTCAAACGAGGATCCTGGCGTTCCAGAAGATTGGACGCCCAGGCCAAAGGTCTCCCATCCAGAAGGGAGATAATAAAACTGGTCTTGATCCGGTCAGTTGGGAACTGAAGCGGGAGAAGGTCGAACCTGATATAGCACTGGTTCATGAAACCTCGGCACAGCTTCGTATCTCCGGAGAATCGCGTAGGTACTGGCATCTGGATAGGGCAGAAGCAGACGTTGAGACCCCAGCTCTGGGTGCATTGGAACTAGCAGCCGAGGCTCCACCCAAGCGGTCAGCTAAGGCTTGAACCGTGGCCGTCAGAGTGTCAAGGCATGCTTGCTGTTGTTGCAGTCTCTGGGCTATTCCGGGAATGGCTTTCAGGCCCGCAAGGTCCGCCGGGTCCATGGCCTTGCAATCTGTTATGTTCGTGGACCCTTGGGCTGGTTGGAACAGAAGATGGAGTGCTGTAGAGGTCCACAGCGAATGTCCCAACCAGGAGGTGGTTCGGAAGCTCGGTGCTGGCTGACACACTGGACTAAGGTGAAGTCCTTTGCGACCAAGGACTAGATCCCCACTGGACGGATGAACGATGTTGGATCTGAGTGGTAGAAGACTCTTCGCCCTGGAGACCGGCACTCCCCCGGGAGGAGCCCTTAGGAGTCCAGCCGCTGGGACTTTAGGAGATTCACCCTGGAGATGAGGGTGGTCTGGATACAGGCGCCTCCAGCAGGTCGTGGGTAATCCAGAAGTTGGTCCAGGAATCAGAGTCCAAGGGCAGTCTGCAGCCAGTCCAGGGGTCGGTAACCAGAGAGGGATTCAAAGCCAGTCCACGGGTCGAAGCCAGAGAGCGGTCCAAAGCCAGTCCACGAGTCAAAGCCAGAGAGCGATCCAAAGCCGGTCCACGGGTCAAAGCCGGAGCGTGGTCCTAAGCCAGTCCAAGGGTCGGAGTCCAGAAGAATCAAGCAGCGGAGGGAAGGCAGAAGCAGGACGAAGAAAAAATCAGGAACTCAGCAACAACACACCACACCAGGAACCTTGTTGCAAGGCACTGGAGTGATCTAGGTGCAGGGTACTTTTACCCTGAAGGCGTCTGACGTCATCCACAGCTGCAGAGAGGATTTTCCCGCGCTGGCCCCTTTAAGGGGTGCTCCTCCCCGCATGCGCGTGTCAGGGGGCGGGGCCAGCTACGCTGAGCCGTCGGCGTCTCTCCCGAGGAGGGAGAGGCGCGCTGGAGGGCCTGCAGGCCCGAAGATGCCCCAAAACGGCCCGGGCCGCCCCCGAGGTAGGTGGAGGTACCGGGGCACGGCCCGGGACAGTAACAGTTGCAGGAATTGCGATTTAAAGAGGCCAATTTCCAGTCTGGAGGGGGTGTTGGTGATTGTGGGTCTAAGGTTGAGTTCCTTCTTGGCGGCTAGGAGGAGGCCTCCGCCTTTTTTCTTGGGCCTAGGGATTGAGAAGAGGTCGTAGGTTTGATTGGGTAGCTGGTTCAGAAAGACGGTATCGGTGGGTTTCAGCCAGGTCTCTGTGGTAGCACAGATGTCTGGTTTGCAGTCCAGGAGGAGGTCGTTCAGAATGGGGGCTTTTTTCCCTAAGGTTGGGAATTGAATAGTATGATGGACAGGGCAGTAAGGCCAAGAAATTGAGTGAAATTGAGCAGGAATTGAGAGAAATTGAGCAGATAATAACTGTTATGATCTTATCTTGGAATGACGGTATATAAAACACCTAAACAAACAAGCAAACAAATAAATAAATAATTAATTAAAATATATAATACATAAAAATCTACAACAAACCTTTTATCATGCTAACCATCAATGAGAACACACTTATTCCAGGTTAAAAATTTGCTTAAAGAAATGGGCTTTTAAATATTTTCTAAAACGACAAATTTTGTCAATTGTACGCAATTTCTCTAGCAAAAAGTTCCATAGCTTAGGCCCCATCACAGTAAAACTTCTAGATCTTGACATTTTTTTTTTAATTCTTTATTTATCAGTTTTAACTTTACAAAACCATCAATTTTGCAAATACAGAAAAAAACACAGCTAGGATGGAAAAGGAAAATACCTATATTCTATAAACATTACAACATATAAGCAATAATATTTAAACTTCCATCCTTCTTAAATTTATAAATCAATATACAATAAACTTGCATGAGTTTTTAGGATCTGAAATCATAGAGAGTGTCTAATAAAAGAATAATTCATTTTTTAAACAATAAGGCCGACATCTAACAACCACTTATCTTTTACATATTAATGGGAGAGGATGTAAGGGGGGTTTAGATGTAAGAAAACTTTTTAATTGCTGAAAAGTGAAGAATATATTGACTTCTGCTCCTTTCTTTAAGATACACTTACAAGGAAAATTTAATTTAAAAGTATATCCCAACGTAATAGCTGTTGGCGAAGGGTTAACAATTCCCTACGCCTTTCCTGAGTGATAGGAGACAAATCAGGAAAAATGTTTACATTTTCATTATGGAAAACGGTGGGAAACTTCCTAAAGTAATTTTTCATTATTAACTGAACATCCAGCAATGATATTAACAAAACCAATAACGTAGCCCTGTATATTGCTTCTTTTGCAGAATCTTCTAAAAATTCAGTTAAATTTTCCTGTATATTTACTCTGTCTGCTGTTGAAATTACTTTAGGCAAAAAGAAACATTTATTTATAGCAGGTAAATTTTCTTCCTCAAATCAAAGGACTTCTTTCATAAATCTCTTTAAAGAAATATATGGGTTTTCACCCAGAACTCGTGGAAAATTTAAAATCCTTATGTTTAAGTGGCCAGAGGCATATTCTAATGTTTCCACTCTTCTTGCAATGAATTGGTTATCTTTAACCACTGCAGCTTTAACCTTTACATTTTCTTGCTCCTTTCCTCCAGTTTCACAATTTTCCTTGAAACTTGATCAAGTTTCTTCTGAAATTCAGACGAATTTTGGGAGCCTTCAAATGCCAATAACTCCACTTTTTCACTTAGTTGATTTACAGCAGATGCAACCCCAACCATCAGGTCCCATAATGCAGCCATAGTCACAGTCTCGGGGCGGTCTGGGATTTTCAGGGGTTTAAACGCTTGGGCAGTTTCTTGTGGTAATGGCAGGAAAATATCCACTGGACTTACCCAGCTACCCCTTCTCCCTGACCGCATCCAGATATTCCGGCACTGGCACTCACTTCTTCTGGATCGACCGAGTTTGTAGAAAATGCTTGAAAAGCTGCGGTCAGCGTTGGCGTCTCTGCCTGTAACCCGGAAGGCGTTCCCACTTTCAGCGCGTCGGGTTGAAACACCAGCCCCGTTCCTTGTGTCGGTGCTGCTCTTTGCTCTGGACTCAGGGTAGTCTCCTCCGGAACGGAATTCTCTCTCTCAGACCGCCGCTCCAAGGGCTCCTCGACTCCTGGTACATCTATGGTTGAGGAGGTAAGGAACCAGGTAATCTCCTGTTGTAGTATTGATATCGGTGGGGGTGTCGAGGGGTAAACCCTGACTTTACCCTTCCTTTTAAGAGGCATATTAGGAAATTAAAGCAACTTTTCTCGAGAAAAAACAGGAGCGACTCTGCGCCAGCTCTTAACGTGCCGCCATCTTGGATCCCAGGACTTTGATCTTGACATATTTAATCTTAAATTCCTTTGCTGGTAGGATTACCAGCAGCTTTCTATCACTGGATTGCAAAGAACGAGCAGGAATGTAGTATTTCAAAAGATTTGCTAAATAAGGCCGGGATTCATTATTCTTCGCATAATGATGAATCCTGCGAAAACAGGGGGCGGGCCTGCGAAAGCCCGCAGCCTTCGCACCATGGCAGTTCGCCAGATGCCGGCTTTCGTACTGAATAAGAGAGAAATCTGAAAAGAGAGAAAAATAAGAGAGAAAAAAAAATAAGAGAGAAATCTGAAAAGAGAAAAAACCCAACGCATACAGAAATTCCAGATCAGAAACCAAAGAAAAAAGCTCACTGTGATGGATGACTCTGCCATCAGAGGCACTAATCCTTTCACTTGCACAAAGACAAAGGGAAAAGTGGACAACAAAACTCAACTAAAGAGGACACAAAAGGAGTCCAGGAACAGCAGTAAACTGAATGAAGAAAGCTGGAAAGCTATGAGCACAAATGCTCATAGTTTGGGCAATAAAATCCCAGATCTGCAAGCCCTAATGGTGGAGGCGGACTTGGACGTTGTTGCTGTCACGGAAACGTGGTTTACAGAATCTCATGACTGGGATACGGCAATACCAGGCTATAACTTGTTAAGGAAGGACAGAGAGGATAGGAAAGGGGGAGGAGTGGCTCTTTATGTCAGAAACAATATCCAAGCATCTGAGCTGCAAGGAAGATGGGGCAATGAAGAAGCACTATGGGCCAACCTAAAAAAAGATGGGACATCCATTTTTATTGGAGTAGTTTACAGGCCTCCAAACCAAAAAGAAGAGCTGGACAGAGATCTGGTTGAAGACATCCAAAAGATGGGAAAGAAGGGAGAAGTGGTGATCGTTGGAGACTTTAATATGCCAGATGTAGACTGGAAAATCCCATCTGCAGAATCTAATAATAGTAGAGAAATAGTGGATGCCCTGCAAGTAGCTTTGTTCAAACAAATGGTTATGGAACCCACAAGAGAAGGAGCAATACTTGACTTTGTGCTCACTAATGGAGATAACATCTCTGATGTCCAGGTGGACGCCCACCTCAGCACCAGTGATCATCAAATGGTATGGTTTAATATCACAAAAAATATATGGAAAAGAAGCACAAAAACCCGAGTTCTGCAGTTCAAAAACACAAACTTTGATGAAATGGGGAAGTACCTGGAGGAAGAACTAAAAGGCTGGGAGAATGTGAGAGATGTGTATCAACAGTGGACCAATCTAAAAGGAGCAATTGCCAAGTCAACTAATCTATATGTTAGAAAAGTAAAGAAAAGCAAAAGAAAAATGAAACCTATCTGGTTCTCAAAGGAGGTGGCTGACAAAATAAAGGCTAAAAGAACAGCGTTCAAGAAATACAAAAGATCCCAAAGAGAGGAGCACAAAGAAGAATATCTGGTAGAACTGAGGGAAACGAAGAAATTAATCAAGAGAGCAAAAAGTCAAGCAGAAGAGAGGATTGCCAAGGAAGTAAAGAGAGGTGACAAAACATTTTTCAGATACATCAGTGAAAAGAGAAAAGTTCAAAGTAGTATAGTGAAATTGAAAGGTGGAAAGGATCAATGTGTGGAGAGACACGAAGAAATGGCAGAAATATTAAACGAATGCTTCTGTTCTTTGTTCACTAAGGAGGACCCTGGAGAAGGACCATCCCTAGTTAACAAGATACTGGAGGGGAGTGGAGTAGATGTAACTCCATTTACAGTAGAAAATGTATGGGAAGAGCTGGGGAAACTGAAAGTAGACAAAGCCATGGGACCTGATGAGGTTCATCCCAGGATACTGAGGGAGCTCAGAGATGTGCTGGCGGGTCCGCTGTGTGACCTCTTCAATAGATTCCTAGAAACGGGAGTGGTGCCAAGTGATTGGAGAAGAGCTGTGGTGGTTCCGCTTCACAAGAGTGGGAACAGAGAGGAGGCTGGAAACTACAGGCCGGTTAGCCTCACTTCGGTGGTGGGAAAAGTAATGGAGTCACTGTTGAAAGAGAGAATAGTGAACTATCTACAGTCGGGAGAATTGCTGGACCAGAGGCAGCATGGATTCACCAGGGGAAGATCCTGTCAGACAAATCTGATTGACTTTTTTGACTGGGTAACCAAGGAATTGGATCAAGGAAGAGCACTCAATGTCATCTACTTGGATTTCAGCAAAGCTTTTGATACGGTCCCACACAGGAGACTGGTGAATAAAATGAGAAGCTTAGGAGTGAGTACCAAGGTGGTGACCTGGATTGCAAACTGGTTGACGGACAGAAGACAATGTGTGATGGTAAATGGAGCTCTCTCTGAAGAGAGGGAGGTTTTAAGTGGTGTACCACAAGGATCGGTGTTGGGACCGGTCCTGTTCAATATATTTGTGAGCGACATTGCGGACGGGATAGAAGGTAAGGTTTGTATTTTCGCGGATGACACTAAGATCTGCAACAGAGTGGACACGCCGGAAGGAGTGGAGAGAATGAGACGGGATTTAAGGAAGCTGGAAGAGTGGTCGAAGGTATGGCAGCTGAGTTTCAATGCCAAGAAGTGCAGAGTCATGCATATGGGGAGTGGAAATCCAAATGAACTGTATTCGATGGGGGGAGAAGGGCTGATGTGCACGGAGCAGGAGAGAGACCTTGGGATGATAGTGTTTAATGATATGAAGTCTGCGAAACAATGCGACAAGGCGATAGCAAAAGCCAGAAGAATGCTGGGCTGCATAGAGAGAGGAATATCGAGTAAGAAAAGGGAAGTGATTATCCCCTTGTACAGGTCCTTGGTGAAGCCTCACCTGGAGTACTGTGTTCAGTTCTGGAGACCGTATCTACAAAGAGACAAGGACAAGATGGAAGCGGTACAGAGAAGGGCGACCAGGAAGGTGGAGGGTCTTCATCGGATGATATACGAGCAGAGATTGAAGAATCTAAATATGTACTCCCTGGAGGAAAGGAGGAGCAGGGGTGATATGATTCAGACTTTCAGATACTTGAAAAACTTTAATGATCCAAAGACAACGACAAACCTTTTCCGTCGGAAAAAAATCAGCAGAACCAGAGGTCACGAGCTGAGGCTCCAGGGAGGAAGACTAAGAACCAATGTCAGGAAGTATTTCTTCACGGAAAGGGTGGTGGATGCCTGGAATGCCCTACCGGAGGCAGTGGTGAAGTCTAAAACTGTGAACGACTTCAAAGGGGCGTGGGATAAATATTGTGGATCCATTAAGTCTAGAGGGCGTGAATAAAGAGGAGGAAGCAAAACACTGCACGGAGCGGCAGTAGCCACAGAGGCATTCAAACACTGCACGGAGCGGCAGTAGCCACAGAGGCATTCACGGAGCGGGATGCCAGTGGCCAGTAGTTGGTGTTCCACCTTCACGGAGCGGAAGGATGGAGGGCTGCTATCTCAAAAAAAAGCCCCCAAAAAACAGGCAAAAAAATAAAAACAGGGGTGGGTAAGAGTATGGGGTACGGGTATGGCCTGCTTTTTACAGAGGTTGCTACCCCTAATTGAGCTGGACGATCACTTGGATGCAGATACGGCACTGCTCTCTAAATTGGTGGTGGGGTGGAGGGGAATTAGGGCTGGAGGGTACTGGAAGCCAACAGTAACAGGTGGGAGAGAAAAAAAGGGGAAAAAATGGATAAAGTGCGTAGCTTGCTGGGCAGAGTGGATGGGCCGTTTGGTCTTCTTCTGCCGTCATTTCTATGTTTCTATGTTTCTATGAATAGCGCCACCGTTCCGAATCTGAGCCCCATTCTGGACGAGAGTCTCCCTAGCGTGAGTGTGCGCCCTTCCCCGAGACTTAAAGGGGCCACAATGCTCAAGGGCTTCTGGACTCCCTTTGATGATGTCACTCCCTCTGGAGTATTTCAGGCAAGCTCTTGCAATCAGAGCTTGCCTTTGCAACTGGCTTCCTCCATAGTTGTCTGGGCTCCTGCTACTGTGCCTGTCTCTAAGGATCCTGTTGTTTGACCGCTGCCTGACCTCGACCTCTGCTTATTCTTCGACCACGTCTGACCTCCGGAATCTGACCTTTGCTGATTGACCATGTTTATCCTCCAGTCCTGTTCCATCGCCCTGTTGTCTCATCCTCTGTCTGTTCCTGCACTCCCCCAGGTAGTACCTATGGACTGACTCTTGGTGCTTACCCCGGCTTGCTTCTTGATCTGCCTCTCTGCCTGCTGCCTGCCTGTGACCTCTGTCTGTTCCTCGACTCGCCTGCCTGCTGCCTGCCTCCTGTGTTCGGCCTGTCTGTGACTTTGTCTGACCTCCGGTATCTGATCTCTGCCCTGTTGACCATCCTTCGGTGTTGCGTTTGTGCCACTTCTCGCCCCACGCTCCACCCTCTCTACCTTGTTGGCGACTCCCTTTGGCTCTGATGGACAGATGCAGCTGCGGCTTCTCCCTTCATCTTGGTTCTGGTGTCCCGGGGCTGGTTTGATGCTACAGATCCGCCATGTTCATGATGATGTAAGGGTGCACGCACGCGCTCCAGACTTTGTACCATCAAGGGCGCAAACCTCGGGGGTGTCCCCCCCTTAGTGACGTCGTCCATTATCACTTAAAAAGGTCTTTCTTTGCTAACCTCTAATGAGTTAGCAAGGAACTCCTCTGGACTTGCTTCGGCAGTCCACGCTACTTGCAACAAGGAACTCCAACAGGACTTGATTCGGCAGTCCACGATACTTGCAACAACAATCCGAGTCAGCGAGGGGAATCCTTCTCCATTGCTCGGCCTTTTCAAACTTACCAGGAGTACCCGCTCCACGGGGGCTTCGTTATCTCTTCTTGATTTCAGATTGCCAAGACGGGATCCGGTACTCGCTCCTCGAGAGCTTACGTCCCTGGATACTCAGAAGACTCCTCATTGCCTGCAGGCGATCGTGGACGTGAACACAGTGAGTTCTAGTGTACATAGGAATCGGTACTTGCTCCACGAGGACCTACATTCCTATAGCTCTGAAGACTCCCTTCCGTCCAAGATGTTATCGCAGGTATGGAGATCGAGAGTTACATTGGCAAGATTGCAGATAGGAACTGGTACTCGCTCCACGAGGGCCCATGTTCCTAGAATCCTTTACAGACTTCCTTCTACGCTAGAAGCCATCTCATAGACAGCTATTGTGAGTTCTTATTACAGACTGTTTATAGGAGCCAGTGCTCGCCTATGGCTCCTGTTCCTGAATATACTGAAGACTCTGTGGCATAGAGACCATTGTAGACATCTACTATTATGAGTGTACCATCTTCTATCCAGTATATCCTGTCTACTCACAACTTCTAGTCTCTCTCTACAGCTCAGCGACCCAGAGATTATATTCCAGTATCAGAAGGACTTCAGCCCTGCCGAACACCTCGACTCACTACTGCCACCACTGGTGGTTCAGCTTCCAGCCTAATAAAGAACTATTTGTGTTTATCTCATATTCTAGCCTAGCCGGTGGTTCCTCTCAGGATCTCCTCCTGGGGGAACTGTCATCTGCCATCGGCCCAGGGATTCACCATTTTCTCCTAGTGGTCATTTCTTACACTACAATCACTCTGTAGAAGCCAACCACTACCGACCACTACCACCGCTTACGGAAGTATTATATAGAAAGCTACCTTCTCTTTCTATGGGACTTGCCAGCAGCCTATATATATATCATGGATTGCTATTCTGTAGCGGAGGCATGATAGATTTGCTATCTCTGTAGCGAAGTATAATATACCTATTGTTAGCCTCTCTCCTCAGAAGAGTATCATTGAACAGATTGTCAACTCCTCTTCCCTGGGAGTTGCTCCATAACAGATTACTACCTCCTACCTTACAGGAGCATCTAACAGCAGTTCGCTAACAGATTACTACCTATGCCCTCCTGGCGAGGTAAGCACTACAGATAACTAACTCTTCACCTCTGGAGGAGCAGATCATGTCATATTACTAACTCCTCCCCCTTTCAGGAGAAAAGCAGAATAGATTGCTAAATCTGCTCTCCTGGCAGGGTGAGCGATACAGATAGCTAACTCCTCCCCTCTGGAGGAGAAGAGCGGAACAGATTGCTAACTCCAGTGATTCCGGCTGTCAAATATGAAATATTAACTCCAGTGAATTCGGCTGACAAATATGAAACACTAACTTCAGTGAATCTGGCTTAAGTTTGTTACCTTTAACTTCAGTGAATTCTACCTTCAAGAAAAGAATTGGAGAAGCCTAAACTTGAAGCCAGCTTTCAAGAAAGAATTGGAAAAGCAGAACTCCTGGGGATTCAGTTGAAGGTATTGGATGTTTGTAGCCCATGGAACCGGCTCACATTTCTGCTTTGCAGGCTATACCGGGCCTGGCTCAATGCCTTTCAGAGCAGTAACAAACCCTGGAGAAACTTACTGCAGCCTTTCACCAGCTTCATACACAGAAGGCACAAAGCACAGCTTCTATACAAGAAAACCAGTTATCAGAGATAACTTTAAAAGCAGCTGTTCCACTGGCGGCGCCTGTTCGATTCTCTGGAGAACTACAGAAGACTCGAGGCTTCCTGAACCAGTGCAGCTTACTCTTCACTCTACAACCTTCATTGTTTCCCACAAGTCTCTCCAAGACCAGCTACATTCTGTCTGATTTGGATGGGAAAGCCTTGTCATGGGCTTCTACCTTGTGGGAACACAAGGAACCTATCTTGCAGGACATAGAAGGATTTATGGACTTGTTTAAATCAGTCTTTGATGACTCTGCTCGTATGTCTTTTGCTGGATTTGCTTTGGTGGACTTAAAGCAAGGTAACAGATCCCTGGCGGAATTTGCCATTGAATTTAAAACTCAAGCAGCAGAGCTATGCTGGGACCCCAGATGTTTGAAGACACTCTTTTGCAGAGGCCTGAACACTCGCATAAAGGAAGAGTTGTCTGCTTGTCAGACAACTGACTCACTGGAAGAATTGATATCCTTAGCCACTCGGCTTGACTGGCGGCTCCGAGACAATGTGAAGGAATCCGGCCTAAGGTATTACCTGGGTTAAAACCTACCAGTGCTTCTGCACGAACAAGGGGATCAGCACCTCCTGCTGTGGAGAAGAAGGAACCGAAATAATCTGGTCATGGTCACTTGACGTCTAAAGAGAAAAGATAAAGAAGGAAGAACAGCCTGTGCATGTACTGTGGTCAGCCAGGCCATGATGTTTCTGTTTGCCCTAGTCGTCCAGAAAACGGACAATCCTGAGTCCCGCGGGAGGACTGTTCTTGGGCTATACAGTAATATCTCCTCCACTCTCTCATCCAGTCTCGATGAACCCTGAACCAGTGACGGTTCGAACCTCTGCCCTGAAGGACTCTGGGGCAGGAGACAACTACAATCTCAGATGTTTTGTGGAATACCTGAGGAGTCCATGTGGTAAATTTGAAGATCCAATATTATATCACACTATGAAGTGGGCCTTGGATGATTCTTTTTACCACCACTTCTTTTGAGGATCTTATCAACATCACCAGCAGTCTTTCTATTTCCTGCTGGTAGTCATAGCAGTTGCTATGCACGCCATAGCTAGGTGACACTCTTCATCTACATGTCTTCTTGGATTACAAATTTGAGAAAATTTCTACATTCTACCTACTTGGAAGCCATGCTGAAGGACTACAGCACTGTTGATTCCAAAGCAGAAGTCATCTCTACCTCTCAAGTTGTGTTGGTCCATGTTCCTAGAATCCTTTACAGACTTTCTTCTACGCTAGAAGCCATTTCATATACAGCTATTGTGAGTTCTTATTACAGACTGTTTATAGGAACAAGTTCTCGCCTACAGCTCCTGTTCCTGAATATACTGAAGACTCTCTGTGGCATAGAGACCATTGCAGACATCTACTATTGCAAAGGCCATGGACTTGTCGGAGTCTCCTGCCTTACAAGCCAGCCTGGGCCTGGCTTCTAAAGTCCAAGAACAACAATGATGTGTTGAAGCTCTGTCCGCTTCACTGGAACACCTACATACCCGATTGGATCAAGTGGTAGCGGAAATGAATCACCTGGCTACTCAACAGGACTTCCTGAACCGGTTGAATGTTCCATTACAGCCTTCGGCGATACCTGGGCCAACTCTTGATCCAGGACGGTCACCCATTTCTTTACCTACACTGCCTCGTTACTCAGGTGACTCTAAACAATGTCATGGGTTTCTGAACCAGTGCCAAATACACTTCACTCTACAGTCTACTCTTTTTCCCAAAGACCAGGTCAAGACCACATTCATTTTGTCTCTCCTGGAGGGTAAGGCCCTGGCTTGGGCCTCCCCGCTTTGGGAAAGTTCCGACCCTCTTCTGGCCAGCCTCCCACAATTCATGTCCGCCTTCAAACAAGTCTTTGATGAAACTGGCAGACTTCCCACGATGGGCTCCGACCTGTTACAATTAAAACAAAGGAATCGTTCCTTATCTGAATATGCCATTGAGTTTCGCACCTTGGCCACGGAACTCAGCTGGCAAGGGAATAGCCTACATGCCATTTTCTTGCAAGGATTGGCACCCAGATTAAAAGACGAACTCGCCGCTCGAGAGATTCCTGTGTCTCTCGAGGAATTAATTGATCTCGTGGGAAAATTGGACCGACGTCGTCGTCAAGAGCGGGTCCAAGAGAACCGACTCAATCTGTAGAACCGCTCGAGGACATCTTTCTCCACTGTTGAAAGCCAGTTCCTGACTGCAGAGAACACTGAAGAACCAATGCAAATCAGTCGCGCCCATCTATCAGAAGCAGAGAAATCCTGCCGTCGCCAACTGGGCCTGTGCATCTATTGCGGAGACCAGGGCCACCATTGTCTTCACTGCCCTGCGAAGAGAGAACTTATTCCCACCAGGGAATCACAGGGTCAATACCCCTCCATCTCACTATGACCTCACCATTGCTTCTTTTATCAACTTCAGTGGAGAGCTCTTCTACCAGGTTTAATACTCAGGCTCTAGTGGATTCTGGAGCCGGGGCCAACTTTATTCAATAGACTTTAGTAGACCAGTACCAGATTCCCACTAGAGGATTATCATCACCAATGGCTCTCTCATCGGTTTATGGTGACACTTTTCCCGGAGCAGTGACCCAGACATCTCTACCACTTACATTAAGGGTTGGCCAAGATCACACAGAACTCATCTCCTTCTATGTAATCCAGTTATTCTGGGCCTTCCATGGCTACAAAAATATCAACCCCAGTTTGATTGGGTCAAAGCTGAACTCATCCAGTGGGGACCTCAATGTCCTGAGTCTTGCCTAGACCCGAATGAAGCCGCTCTTACCAACTCCTGCTCTTACCCGAATAATCAGAAGACCCTGGAGACGAATGGACGTGAAACCTTAATCAGGAAACATAAACAAGCTGTAGCAGGTCCTTTACCTCTCTTATCTTCCAAGAAAGACAAGGTCCGAGAGCTTCAAACCCTTCTACGACCAGAGATGGAGAAGCATTGCCTATCTCCAGATATAACCAGAACTCCGAGTAATTTGAGAAAACCGTTTCTCCCATATTCTGGGGAATCTCAAGCGAAAGGCCCCCATGATCTCAAGGAGAATGGGCAACCCACGCCACAAGCCGCTCTTAAGGGGGGCCTTAAGGAGGGGGTACTGTTACGAAGGCCGGCCACGGAACCCGTGGCTGGCTCTTCTCACCATGTGCTCTCTGTCCTGGCGACCACCTCTCACTGTGCGGCACGGTGGGGACAACATTGTCGTTTACCTCCGGGCCTCACGCAGCCCTCCCGACTTCGAGCCCCGTTCCGGCCGAGAGTCTCCCTAGAGCGCGCACGCGCACCCTTTCCCGAGACTTAAAGGGGCCACAACACGCTAGGGCTTCCAGGCTCCCTTTGATTTTGTCACTCCCTCGGAAGTATTTAAGGCAAGCTCTTGCAATCAGATCTTGCCTTTGCAACTGGCTTTCTCCATAGTTGTCTGGGCTCCTTCTACTGTGCCTGTCTCTAAGGATCCTGTCGTTTGAACGCTGCTTGATCTTGACCTCTTCTTGTTCTTCAACCATGCTTGACCGCTGCCTGATCTTGCTCTCTGCTTGTTCTTCGACTGAGCTTGACCACCGCCTGACCTCGACATCTGCTTATTCTTCGACCACGTCTGACCTCTGGAACCCGACTTTTGCTTATTGACCATGCTTATCCTCCAGTCCTTTTCTATCGCCCTGTTGTCTCATCACCCCAGGTAGTACCTTTGGACTGACTCTTGGTGGTGACCCCAGCTTGCTTCTTGATCCACCTCTCTCCTTGCTGCCTGCCTGTGACCTCTTCCTGTTCCTCGACTCGCCTGCCTGCCACTTGCCTGCTGACTTTGGCCTGTCTGTGACTTCGTCTGACCTCCGGTATCTGATCTCTGCCTTGTTGACCATTCTTCGGGCTGTCCTCTGAACTCTGGTCTCTAGTCTCGAACCTGATCACGCCCCTCACCTGTCTGTGGGCACACCGGACTTCCACCTCTCTAGGAGACCCTGCGAGGCCCACCTAAGTCCAAGCAGCCTGGGTCCCTACCGGCTCCTCCCGGGGGGACCTTGGGCTTCCAGTAGTGAAGCTCTTATAGAAACATAGAAACATAAAAATGACGGCAGAAGAAGACCAAACGGCCCATCCAGTCTGCCCAGCAAGCTTTCGCACTGTTTTTTGTTTTTTTTGTCATACTTATCTGTTACTCTTGGCCCTTAGTAACCTTTTGGTTCTATTTCCCTTCCACCCCTGCCATTAATGTAGAGAACAGTGTTGGAACTGCATCTAAGTGAGATATCTAGCTTAATTAGTTAGGGGTAGTAACCGCTGCGATAAGCAAGCTACACCCATGCTTATTTGTTTACCCAGACTATGTAATTCAGTCCTTGTTGGTTGTTCTCTGTATATAGATCCACTTTTCTTCATTCCCCCTGCCATTGAAGCAGAGAGCTATGCTGGATATGCATTAAAAGTGAAGTATCAGACTTTCTCCCCTGCCATTGAAGCAGAGAGCTATGCTGGATATGCATGAAGTATCAGTCTTTCTCCCCTGGCGTTGAAGCAGAGAGGTATGCTGGATATGCATTGAAAGTAAAGTATCAGTCTTATTAGGTTTGGGGTAGTTACCGCCATAACAAGCAAGCTACTCCCCGCTTTTTTTGTGAATGGAAATCCTTTTTTCACATTACCACTTGCCGTTGAAGCTTAGAGCAATGTTGGATTCGCATTAACCGTGTGTATGTTTATTGAATAAGGGTATTATCTCCAGGTAGTAACTGTCATTCCCGCGAGCCACCCATTCTTCCTTCACATCCTCTAGACTTTCTGGATCCACAGTGTTTATCCCACGCCCCTAAACACTGTCTCCCTCCGTGCTCTGCCCGCTATGGACAGTCCCTGTACTACCACAGGACCAAGGGTCCACCCCTGAGCACAATAAATGGTACATAAGAGATGAAAGAGATGAAAAAAATGAATGGGAAATTTAAAAGACAGGAAGAATGCTTTGAAAATAAACATGGATGCTAAAAAGTATGAAATCATTCATTTGATGAAGAAATCTCCACAAGCTACATATCACTGTCTCTTTGTATGACACACAAAGCAATACCGGAACCTTTCTGACACAGCTAACCTGCCTGAATTTCAGCTCTGTGTAGCTCCCTACGTCCATCTTGGGAGCCTGTCTACGTTCCTGGTGAGTGACTCTGTTCTGCTGTCACCAGGAGCACTCTCCCTCCCCATCCTGATGGGACTAGAGGCCCTACCCACTTTGCCACATCATCACCTGGGCTCTGACATAAGGGGAGGAGAGCAACAATGGAGGTGCCACATGCTGGGGTATTGTATGCTGAAGGAGCATGACAAAGCAGCGCACCCCTTCGTACGCCCCTTCGCGTGCACTTTGTGAGCCCTATGTGATCCTTATTGATTTGCAGAAATCTATATTGTAATGGTTTTTCATTTTATCATGGTGTCAGAAAACATAAGAACATAAGAACATAAGACCACCAATATTTAAAAAGGGCTCCAGGGGCGATCCGGGAAACTACAGACCGGTTAGCCTGACTTCAGTGCCAGGAAAAATAATGGAAAGTGTTCTAAACATCAAAATCACAGAACATATACAAAGCCATGATTTAATGGAACAAAATCAGCATGGCTTTACCCAAGGCAAGTCTTGCCTCACAAATCTGCTTCACTTTTTTGAAGGAGTTAATAAACATGTGGAAAAAGGTGAACCGATAGATGTAGTGTACTTGGATTTTCAGAAGTTGTTTGACAAAGTTCCTCATGAGAGGCTTCTAGGAAAAGTAAAAAGTCATGGGATAGATGGTGATGTCCTTTTGTGGATTGCAAACTGGCTAAAAGACAGGAAACAGAGAGTAGGATTAAATGGACAATTTTCTCAGTGGAAGGGAGTGGACAGTGGAGTGCCTCAGGGATCTGTATTGGGACCCTTACTTTTCAATATATTTATAAATGATCTGGAAAGAAATATGACGAGTGAGATAATCAAATTTGCAGATGATACAAAATTGTTCAGAGTAGATAAATCACAAGCAGATTGTGATAAATTGCAGGAAGACCTTGTGAGACTGGAAAATTTGGCATCAAAATTGCAGATGAAATTTATTTATTTATTTATTTAACTTCTTTTACTATACCGACACTCAAGACCAGGTCTTATCGTACCGGTTTACATTAGAACAAGGGGAAAAAACCAATTAACGTATAAGTGGAAATGAGAAGTTACATTAAAACAGGGAGAGTAAAAACATGGATGTCGGAAGATAGGACAGAATTAAGTAATCAAACAATAAGTTAACAGAAATTCCAAACTATAAATTAACATAAAACAATAAATTAGTAGTACAGAAACATGGATTATAATCAGCGGAAATATACATGGAAATATATATATATGGAAATATATACAGCTGAAATATACATGGTATGTCAAATGGGAGGAGTGGCGGGGGTGAGGGGAAAGGGTGGGTTGAGGTTGCGGGGGGAGAAGGGAAAAAGGTTGGGAGTGCGGGGAGGGAGAAGGGTGGGTTGGAGGGTGAGAGAGAGTTGGTTAAAATGGAATCCTTCAACGATAGGCTTGTGTGAACAGCCAGGTTTTAAGTTTTTATCTGAAGGTTAAATGGCATTGTTCCTGGCGTTTTAATGGGGATATGTGCAAGGTGATGAATATAGGGAAAAATAACCCATGCTATAGTTACACAATGTTGGGTTCCATATTAGATGCTACAACCCAAGAAAGAGATCTAGGTGTCATAGGGGATAACACATTGAAATCGTTGGTTCAGTGTGCTGCGGCAGTCAAAAAAGCAAACAGAATGTTGGGAATTATTAGAAAGGGAATGGTGAATAAAACGGAAAATGTCATAATGCCTCTGTATCACTCCATAGTGAGACCGCACCTTGAATACTGTGTACAATTCTGGTCGCCGCATCTCAAAAAAGATATAATTGCGATGGAGAAGGTACAGAGAAGGGTACCAAAATGATAAGGGGAATGGAACAGCTCCCTTATGAGGAAAGACTAAAGAGGTTAGGACTTTTCAGCTTGGAGAAGAGACCGCTGAGGGGGGATATGATAGAGGTGTTTAAAATCATGAGAGGTCTAGAATGGGTAGATGTGAATCGGTTATTTACTCTTTCGTATAATAGAAAGACGAGGGGGCACTCCATGAAGTTAGTATGTGGCACATTTAAAACTAATCGAAGAAAGTTATTTTTTACACAAAGCACAATTAAACTCTGGAATTTGTTGCCAGACGATGTAGTTAGTGCAGTTAGTATAGCTGTGTTTAAAAAAGGATTGAATAAGTTCTTGGACGAGAAGACCATTACCTGCTATTAATTAAGTTGACTTAGAAAATAGCCACTGCTATTACTAGCTATGGTACATGGAATAGACTTAGTGTTTGGGTACTTGCCAGGTTCTTATGGCCTGGATTGGCCACTGTTGGAAACAGGATGCTGGGCTTGATGGACCCTTGGTCTGACGCAGTATGGCATGTTCTTATGTTCTTATATTCTTATGGGATATTGTTCTGTTGCCTCCTGCCTGTGAGATTCTCCCGACTACTCTGCTGGCTCATGGATGGGAACATTTCTGACAGTAAGATTTTTATAAAGAGTTTGAAAACATGGCTTTTTAATCTAACTTTTAAGGATAGTATAATTAAATATTGATTGTTACAAGTAAGATGGTGGGATAACATCAAACAGGCAAAGATTACATTTACCAGAATGGTCAAGATAGCTTTTATTGCAGTTTATATTCTATTGTATTATGTATATTATAGTAGTGCATATTTTTCTGATTTTATGGTGTGTTGTACTTTACAGTGGTTTTTATTTTTTGATGGTTTTTATTTCATAATTGTATTACATAGAAGATATGTTATATTAAGAATGTATTATTGTAAATTGCCATGACCCTTGGAATGGTAGTCAATAAATAAATAAAACAAGACAGGCCATGCACCATTTTTTGGGCATTTTATTGATCCTTCCTTGAACTTTCTCCGGCTTTTGTTGGTGTAGTTTACATAATTCATCCAATACTCAACATGAGATTACACCAGAGATCTGTATAGTACAGACTACAGAGGTATTATTACTTCACTTCTTCCAGTAGTAATACCTGTCTTTAGTTACCAAAGTATACTGTTAACATATTGTTGACTACTGCTAACCTTTTCTATGTCTTTTCATAAAAGCCTTCTCAAAATAAAGACTGGCAAACTCCTGGAATATGGAGTGGTGATCCCAGACATCTATTAATTAATGAAAATAAATCAGAGTTGGATTCAAAGCAATGTGAACCTGAATTTGATTTATCAAGTCCATCCAAGTCAAATATTCAATTGGATTTCAATAAGATTAAAGAACGATCCTCCCATCATTACTTCTGAGCATTTTATCAGTCTGTTATCTGTGAAGACAGAGAAGTGTCACCTAACCTGTGTATAGTCGTCATGCCACACAATCGCACTGGTGTTGATCTTGATGTCCTGGCCACTGGCTGCTCTAGAATCATAGTAGCCGATGTTTACATAGGTGAAGGAGTCACTTGAAGATGGGTGCCAGTTCAGAATATCATAAGAAATTGGCTGGTTGCCTTTTTGGTCAAAGAAAATCTCCCGGCCCATGGTGCTCTGGAAATGCACCTTCCATATGTAATGCAGGAGCTGTACCGAGAAAAGGAGTTACATTGATTTTATTCAGTGGCAGCTTGCCTTCATGGAGGAGATTTGTAGAGGTGATTGTCATTGATTGCTCACTATAATTGAAACACATCACAGACCACTAAAATTGATCCAGGTTTCAGCAGAGTTCTGTAGACAGCTCAGAACAGCATGATAGAGATGTGAATCGGAACTGGAATCAGTTCTATATCCGGTTCCAATTCACATCGTGTTTTTTTTTCTTCCAGCCCGATCACTGTTTTGTTTATCGGCTGCACCCAAGCCGATAAACAAAAAACCCACCCGACCCGTTAAAACTAATCCCTTAGCTTCCCCCACCCTCCCGACATCCCCAAAAATTTTTTACAGGTACTTGGTGGTCCAGCGGGCGTCCCGGGAGCGATCTCCCTCTCCTGGGCCGTCGGCTGCCACTAATCAAAATGGCGCCGATGGCCCTTTGCCCTTACCATGTGACAGGGTATCCATGCCATTGGCCTGCCCCTGTCACATGGCAGGGGCACTGGATGGCCTGCGCCATTTTTAAAGATGGTGCCGGCCATCCACTGCTCACTCCATGTGACAGGGGCCGGCCAATGGCACGGATACCCTGTCACATGGTAAGGGCAAAGGGCCATCGGTACCATTTTGTTTAGTGGCAGCCAAGGGCCCAGGAGCGGGAGATCGCTCCCAGGACCCCCACTGGACGACCAGGTACCTGAAAAATGTTTTTTGGGGGGTCGGGAGGGTGGGGGAAGCTAAGGGATTCATTTTAAAGGGTCGGGGTGGGTTTAGGGGTTATTTTTTTTGTGCCGTTTTTCCCTCCCTCAAGGGAACCCCCCACGAACAATTTCGTGGGGTTTTCCTATCGTTTTGGGGGAGCCCCCGATTTCTGACGATTTTGAAAATATCGTACGATATTTTCAATCGTCCGAAGCCCGATTCACATCCCTACAGCATGATCCTCCTGTGGTTTCTTTGTAGATATCTAGTAGCATAGAATCCTAGACATCTCATAGGTCCTGAACAAAGCAGAGTTGCTTACCTGTAACACCTGTTCTCCAAGGACAGCAGGATGTTAGTCTTCACACATGGGTGACAACATTGGATGGAGCCTGGCATGGAAACTTTTACAAGTACACTGAGCATGCCCAGCATGCCACCAAGCACATGACCACGCAGGGTCCCTCTTCAGCTTTATAACATAGAGTTCGCGAAAAAATAAAATAACAAATCGTGAGAAAAACCAGCTGTGTGGGGTAGTGGGTGGGTTTTGTGAGGACTACCATCCTGTTGTCCTTGGAGAACATCTGTTACAGGTAAGCAACTCTGCTTTCTCCAAGGACAAGCAGGATGGTAGTCCTCACACATGGGTGATTAAGTAGCTCCAGGCCTCTCCGAACATGGGCAGCAGAGAACAGGTGCCAATGTGCACTACAACTGGAACTGCAGCCACCATTGGAGCAGGCCTGCACCCAAGGACAGGGCCCATGGAGGGAGAGTTAGGTTTTCATGGCTGGAATAGATTACGGAGGATGACACCATCATGAGAGGTTTTGATAATGGGCACAGATACCTCCTTATACTTCTCGATCTCTCTGCTGCATTCGACACGGTCAATCATAAAACTCTCATCTGCAGAAATTGGTCTTACTGGGTCAACTTTACAATGGTGTACTTCATACCTAAGCAATAGAACTTTCCTGGTACACTTCAGTTCCAACAAGTCAGATACATTAACTCTGGACACAGGTGTCCCACAGGGTTCCTCTCTTTCAGCGACCCTCTTCAATATTTATCTTCTCCCACTATGTCAACTTCTGTCTGGTTTAGGCCTAACATACATTATCTACGCTGATGATATCCAGATAGTTTTTTTTAACTAAGATAAACTTGTTTAATTTATTCTCTTATTGATGTCATTGTTAATTATTATTAATTGATTTTTAGATTTCTTTTATTGTTTTACAGACTGTTATTCTTATTTTGTCTATTTGTAAACCATTGTGATGGCTAGTTCCAAATGACGGTAAAAAAAAGCTTGTAAATAAATAAATAAAGATGGACTGTCTGAAATGACGGTCTTGTTGGCCATCCTTGTCCAGGCAATAATGCGAGGCAAAAGTGTGGCGGAAACTCCAGGATGCTGCTCTGCAAATCTCACGAATGGGTACTGCCTGCAAGTGAGCCACCAAGACCGACATGGCCCAGACAGAGTGAACTTTAACGTGGCCATCAATCCCGCCTGTGCATAGCAGAAAACGATGCAATCCGCTAGCCAGTGGGATAGAGTTTGCTTGGAGACAGTGACTCCTAATTTTTTTCTGTCAAAGGAGATTAAAAGCTGAGTGGAGGTATGGTGGGGTGCTGTCCAACGGAGTGCTTGGAGAGGGCATCCAGCTGTAGAGGAATGTAGAAAGGTGGATCCTTTGGCCGATGGCACATGACTGCACCCCCAGGAGGATCTTCTGAGAGGAACCACCGGCTAGGCTTGGATATGGAGACAGACACAGATAGTTCTTTCATTAGACAGAATAGTAGAACCACCAGAGGTGGCAGTATTGAGCTGATATGCCTGGCAGGGCTGAAGTCCCTCAGGAACTGGAACAGCGATCCCAGGGTGGCTGAGCTGTAGAGAAACTATAGATAGTGAGTAGACAGGATATGCTGTGTTCATAGCCAGAACTGTATGACAAAACTCACATAAGGTCTTAAGGAAGCTCAGTAGCTGGAAAGGGTTAGGCCCTCGAGGAGCGAGTACCTGTTTCCAGGGAAAGCTCTGAGAGAACAATAGTAACTCACAAATGTCTGTATCTGCGATAGCTTCCAGGCAGTAGAGAATGTTCAGAGTGTTCAGGAACAAGGGCCCTCGATGAGTGAGTACCGGTTCCTATCGGCAATCTGAAATAAAGAACAGAGAGCGAGGCCCCTGAGGAGTGGGTACTCCTGGTAAGTCCAAGGAGGCAGAGTAGCTTGGGAGAAAAGCCGAAGCAATTCCCAGCAATCTCCTTGCTAACTCGAATCGTTAGCGAATATTGAGATCTTTTATATTGGAAGCGAATGACATCATCCCAGGGGGACGCCCCCGAGATTCGCCCCCTTGCTGGTTCACCAATCGGAGTGCGCGTGCACTCCCTAGGTCATCAGGCAACATGGCGGATCCGCAGCATCATTCCGGTCCGGGGACACCGGAGGGAGACGGCAAGAAGACGCCACAGCAGCTAACCGTCCATCAGACCCAGAGAGAGTCGCCACAGAGGTAAAGAGGGCGGAGTGAGGGCATCGAGCAGTGACAGTCGCAACAGTACCCCCCTTCAAAGGGCGATCTCCTCTTCGGGTACCAGGCTTAGGTTTCAAAGGCTTCACGAGGTGAAACTGATGAAGCATCTCTTTATCAAAGATATTGGTCTGAGGCTCCCAAGTGATCAAATTGGGGCCGAAGCCTTCCTAAATCAGAAGGTATTCAACAATCTTGCCTCTGTAGTGAACATCCAGAATCTTTTTGATCTTGATTTCTAATTCGTCTTCTGCAAAGGTGACAGATGGATCTTGAGATTTGGAAGAATCTTTCAGAGTGTTATTGATATCAGCAGCAATGGGTAGAGCTGCTGTGGATGTCACTGAGGAATTCAGTGGAAGTGGTGATGTTTGAAGGAATGTCCAAAATTGATGAGCAGAGATATGTGGGCAGTCAGAGATGTGCTGGGCAAGAGCAGCTAAGGTCTCTACCCTGTCTTGAGGCAGGAAAGCCCTCAACTGGATGGTGTCCAGGTGTGCCCCAATGAAGTCCAGCTACCTGGATGCCTGGAGATGGGATTAGGGATAGTTGATCAAGATTCCCAGGGTCTCCAAGGTGTCAATTGTCAGATGCAAGGCACTCTGAGCCCCCTGTTGGGAGTTGCCCTTGATGAGCCAATCATCGAGGTAGGGGAAAACATGAACTCCCCACATTCAAAGATGTGCCCTGATAACTTCCAGACACTTGGTGAAAACCCAAGGTGCAGATGCAAAACCAAAAGGGAGGACATGATACTGATAGTGCTATCCATTGACTAGGAATAGTAGGTACTGCCGATTCAACTGAAAAATGGGGATATGGCCATACACGTCTTTTAGATCGAGGGAGCAGAGCCAGTCTCTTCCTCGAAGAAGGGGAATTAGGGTACCCAGTGAGACCATTTTGAACTTCTCCTTTACCAAAAAATGATTTAGAGCTCTCAGTTCCAAAATGGGCCTGAAGCCACCCGTCTTCTTGGGGGTTAGAAAGTACCTGGAGTAGAACCCTTTGCCCTGTTGGCTGGGCAGAATGGGCTTGATTGCCTGAGCCAAAACATGGGTACAAATCCTCTTAAACATTTTTAGGGCAGACTCTACCACCACTGATTGGTGGGGGAGTTGATGGCGATCAAAGCCAGTGGACGGCTGGACTAGGTACACCTCATCTGTTTTTTGTTGTCCAGTGGCACTGAGATGGGATGCTCCCATAGGCTGCTCACAAATGTCATGGACTGGCACCGCCACCACCTCCTTTGGAGCATCCATGAATTGTAGGATCTCAAGCATTTTGTGCCTTGAGTCCTGTTCTGTTAACAATTGGAAAGGCACCACCTCAGCCATGGCCTTGACAAACCCAGTGAAGAGGGCTCAGAAGACAAATCTTCCAATTCCTCGGAGGAGGATATGAAAGCTTCCCCCTCCCAGGGGTCATAGGGAGTTTCTCCCTCATTGCGACCCTCTGGGGATGCAGAGGGTCGAAGGCCCATTGGTGTGTGTGGCTTGGTCCTCGAGGGCACCGGCAGGGGTGCCAGGGGCATCAGGAGGTCCTGAGACTGCAAGGGTGACATGTGGTCTGATGGCATCAGTGGGAATAGGGGCACTGAAGGAATTGTTGGAATGACCCCGATATCCCTGGGAGAGCTGGCAGGTGAGATGGAACCATGCATCTCCAAGTCATTCATCGGACGTGTTGCTCACTGGTATGGGGGCTGATGGCTGTAGCAGTGGTGTGCCCATGGGCCGCGGAGGGGCTTGGTGTTGCGGTCCCAGTCATGGCACTCGTGACCAGGGCCTTACCTCTTGGCTCCTGGCATCAGGTCCAGTCTCGCTGGAGGGCTTCGCTGGGTTCCGGCCAGTTCGGCGACGTCCCCGTGGGGACGATGCCATCGGGATGCCCAAGCCAGCCGCCCTCCGCTTAGGGGCGCGCGCGCGCAAAGAGGCTGAAGATATAGGCCCTTTCCTGCCACTCAATGCTCCACCTGCTCCCGTATCGTTAGATGCCGGCGGGTATGTAAGGTCAGCGCCTGCCTCTATCAGACGCCTTGCAATGAGGTTACCTTGCGGTTCCTAGTTGCTGTGTGCCTCGGAGTTCGCTAATGTCTCGCTTGTAGCCTGCTTCAGTTCCAACCAAGTTCCTGCCTCAGTATCCTGCTTCAGTTCCAGCCTGGTTCCTGCTTCTGTGTCTTGCTTCAGTTCCAGCCAGGTTCCTCCCTCAGTATCCTGCTTCAGTTCCTGCCTGGTTCCTGCTTCTGTGTCTTGCTTCACTTCCAGCCTGGTTCCTGCTTCTGTGTCTTGCTTCAGTCCCAGCCAGGTTCCAGCCTCAGTATCCTGCTTCAGTTCCAGCCTGGTTCCTGCTTCTGAGTCTTGCTTCAGTTCCAACCAGGTTCCTGCCTCAGTACCCTGCTTCAATCCCAGCCTGGTTCCTGCTTCTGTGCCGTGCCTCAGTTCCAGCCAAGGTACCTGCTTGATCCTAGTTCATCTTCACAGCATCCTCACTCGCCTAAGTCCCAGTGGCCGGGCTCCTACGGGGTCCTCCCGGGGGAGTCTCAGCTTCCAGGATGAAGTCTTCACCACCGATCTCCTAAGTCCCAGTGGCCGGGCTCCTACGGGCTCCTTCCGGGGGAGTCTCGGCTTCCAGGGTGAAGACACCTCTTCTGTTCTCCTAGCCCTAAGCCCTCGACTCCCACAGGCTCCTCCTGGGGAGTACGGGCTTCCTGTGTGAAGGCCAGCTCCTTCACCCAGCCTGGTGTCTGCCTCCCGGCCTGCTCCCTCTCATACAGAGACTATAGTCCACCTTACCCTAGTCTCCGGCAGGCCGGCCCAAGGGTCCAGTAAACAGTTAAACCACAACAGATTGCAAGGCCATGGACTCGGCGGACATGCTGGGCCTTCAGGACATTCCTGGAATGGCCCAACGAATGCAACAACAACAGCATTGCCTTGATGTGCTAGCAGCTACTGTGGAGCAACTAGCTGCTCGCCTAGATACAATTCCCTCCGCCCGCTGCGCCACTGGCTCAAGCGGGAAACTCTAGCACTGTTACTCAGCTGCCCGCACCGTCACGCTACGCTAGGGAAGCGAAAACCTGTAGAGGGTTTTTGAACCAATGCTTCATACGGTTCTCCCTGCTTCCTCAGCAGTTCCCTATCGATGCGGTCAAGGTAGCTTACATCCTGTCCTTGCTAGATGGGAAGGCGCTAGTTTGGGCCTCCCCGCTCTGGGAACATAATGACTCCTCTCTCGAGGAGGTGCCACGGTTCATCTCCAACTTCAAACAAGCCTTCGATGAACCGGCTAGACTAGCCACTGCCACAACTGATTAATTGCTGCAGTTGCACCAGGGAGTACGCTCCTTGGCGGATTACGCCATGGATTTTCACACGCTCGCCCAAGAAGTGGGATGGTGGGACGACAGCCTCAGAGCCATCTTCCTGGAGGGCCTGGCCGTGCGTATCAAGGATGAGATAGCCGCCTGTGACCTCCCGGAGGACCTTAAAGGTCTTATAGAAATGGCGGGCTGCATCGACCATCGCCTCCAGCAGAGGGCCAAAGAGTTACGGCCGGTCAGACACACTCCTTCATTGGCTCCTGTGTCCTCTAAGCCACTTTCCTCTCCCAAGACTGTGTGTCCAGAGACCACTTCCAGTGAATCTATGCAGTTGGGGCGTGCCCCGCTCTCCGCTGAGGAGAGACAACATCGCCGCACACTGGGCCTTTGCCTCTATTGCGGTCAGAAAGGCCATTTCCTGGTGCGCTGCCAGGAGCGTTCGGAAAACGCCAGAACCTAGGAGGTCGTGAGGAGCTCCTCCTAGGTTGTGCTGCAGCTCCTCAATGTATGGTACCTATTACTCTGGAGTACCCGGGAGGGTCCCTGGAAACCCTCGCCTTCCTGGATTCCGGAGCGGGAGGTAACTTCATTCTGAAGGATCTGGTACACCAGTTGCAGATCCCCACACAGTGTCGGGCGACACCTCTGCAGATTACCTCCATCCAGGGAACCCTCCTTCCAGGCCGCATCACAGCTTCCACGGCACCCATCACCGTATGCACCGGGGCGATCTATTCGGAGGAGATAGCCTTCCTGGTATTGGAGAAGACCGTCCACCCCGTGGTGCTAGGGTTGCCATGGCTACAGAAACACTCTCCCACCATCCCATGAGATACCTTGCAAATTACTAAGTGGAGTCCATTCTGTTTCGCCAACTGCCTGAAGGTGCCCAAGGCTCCCGGCCTTCCTCTTCTGCACGCTGCCATCAGTCTTCCTGCACCCTATGAAGACTTTTCCGACGTATTCTCTAAAGCAAAAGTGGAGATCCTTCCCCAGCACCGTCCTTTCCATTGTGCCATTGATCTACTACCCGGAACAATGCCTCCTCGGGGTAGGGTATATCCCTTGTCTCTACCCGAGACCCGGGCCATGTATGAATACATCTCGGAGAACCTGGCTAAAGGTTTTATCCACCCGTCCATATCGCCAGCTGGGGCAGGTTTCTTTTTCGTGAGTAAGAAGGACGGCTCACTAAGGCCATGCATAGACTATCGGGGCCTTAACGCAATCACGAAGCGGGATCGTTACCCCCTCCCGTTAATACCAGAACTCCTAGATAGACTGCAAGGGGCAAAGATTTTCACGAAGCTAGACTTGCGAGGTGCCTATAATCTGGTCCGAATCTGTCCTTGGGGCGAGTGGAAAACTGACTTTAACACCAGGGATGGGCACTATGAGTACCTCCACACCTTCACACCGCCAGCAGGTTCGTCAGGTCTTACAGATCTTCAGAGACAATGGTCTGTACGCTAAACTGGAGAAGTGTACCTTTGAGAAAACCTCTCTGCCTTTCCTGGGCTACATAGTCTCTGCCTCCGGATTCCAGATGGACCCAGAGAAGGTAGTCGCCATCAGAAACTGGCCTCGGCAGAGAGGCTTAAAGGTGTTACAACGCTTCCTCGGCTTTGCAAACTTTTATAGACATTTCATTTCAAACTATTCACGTATTGTGGCGCCGCTCACCTCCCTTACCCGGAAGGGAGCCAATGTGGTAGACTGGCCGACTCCGCCTGTCAAGCCTTTGAAACCCTCAAGGAGGCTTTCCTGCAGGATACCTGCCTCCGCCACCCTGATCCACTCCGACCATTCATGGTGGAGGTGGACGCATCCAATGTCGCGGTTGGTGCCGTGCTTAGCCAGTACTCCGACTCTGGACAACTACTACCATCTCATACTTTTCAAGGAGATTCTCGACCGCCGAGAACAACTACTGCATTGGAGACAAGGAATTGCTGGCCATAAAGCTTGCCTTTGAAGAGTGGAGGCAGTGGTTGGAGGGAGCCAACCACCCCATTACGGTATACACCGACCACAAGAACTTAGAGTTCCTGTGTCATGCACAACGCCTGAATCTGAGACAGGCCCTCTGGTCCCTGTTCTTCAACCGCTTTAATTTCACACTGCGTTATCGGCCAGCCTCCAAGAATGTCCGTGCTGACGCCCTGTCACGTTCCACCGAATTGGAAGAGGCTGAGGAACAGCCACAGTATATCCTGGACCCCGCAAAAATCAACCTTTCTGTGACCTCGGTGAGTTCCCTAGGGAAGACTGTAGTTCCATGACGCTCTCGGAGAGCGGTTCTCATCTGGGCCCATGACTCCCTCACAGGGGGCCATACTGGCCTTGAAAGGACTCTCGACCTGGTCAACCAGTTCTACTGGTGGCCAACGATAAAACAAGATGTCCGCGCATTTGTGAATTCCTGTCCCACCTGCACCTTGCAGAAGCCACACACAGGGAAACCTTGGGGCCTACTGCAGCCATTACCCATCCCTGTAGAACCATGGACTCACATCTCCACTGATTTCGTGGTGGACCTCCCAGTCTCCGAAGGGAACACAATCATTTGGGTGACTGTGGACTGGTTCTCCAAAATGGCTCACTTCGTTCCCTTGCCGAAATTACCATCAGCCCCAGAGCTGGCTAACTTATTCGCACAACACATCTTTAGGATCCACGGCCTACCGGAGGACATAGTGTCCGATCGAGGTCCTCAGTTCACCGCCCGATACTGGAGAGCCTTGTGTAAGAGATTCAACGTGCAACTCAGCCAGTTGTCAGCGTTCCACCCCCAAAGCAATGGGCAGACGGAACGCACCAACCGGACCCTGAAGACGTTTATTCGCTCTTTTGTCAATGAGAGACAGGACAATTGGGCAAAGCTAATGCCATGGGCAGAATTCTCATATAACAACCATACGCATTCTGCTACAAGTGGCTCACCCTTCCTTATAGTTTATGGGAAACAGTTGTGACCGCCACTACCTCTGCCTCTTCCTAGTGCGTTACCCGCGGTGCAACTCTCCGCCCGACAATTACTTTCGCTGTGGATGTCCATCCAGAGAAAACTTGCTAAAGCGGCCAAGGCCACTAAGAGATGGGCAGATAAGCACCGGCAGCCGGCGCCTATCTTTCTTCCTGAGACCGGGTTTGGCTCAGCACAAGGAATCTTCAGCTTCGAATCCCGTCTCGAAAACTAGCTGCAAGATACTGTGGGCCCTTCCGAATTGCTGAGCGCGTAGGGGCAGTATCTTATCGGTTACGCCTACCCTCCTCCATGCATATACACAATGTGTTCCATGTTTCTTTGTTGAAACCTCTTGTTCTCTCCAGGTATCATCCTCGAGTTCCTGATTCCACAGATCCATTGGTGCCGGACGAGCCTACCTATCAAGTCCGGGAAGTCCTAGACGTACGGTTCCATCGCCGACGCTGGGAATATCTGCTTGCCTGGGAGGGCTGTGGCCCCGAGGACAACACATGGGAACCAGCGCGCAACATCCTGGATAAAGAGCTTCTACGACAATTTCATCGTCAGCACCCAGGTAAACCCGGACCTGCTAAGAGGGGGCGTAAGAGGGGCGGTACTGTTGTGGTCCCGGTCGCGGCAGTCACGACCGGGGCCTTACCTCTTGGCTCCTGGCATCGGGTCCAGTCTCGCTGGAGGGCTTCATCGGGTTCCAGGCCTGTTCGGCGGCGTCCCCGTGGGGGCGACACCATCGGGAAGCCCAAGCTGCCCTCCGCCTAGGTGCGCGCGCAAAGAGGCCGAAGATATAGGCCCTTTCCTACCACTCAATGCTCCACCTGCTCCCGTGACATCAGATGCCGGCAGGTATGTAAGGTCGGCGCCTGCCTCTATCAGACGCCTTGCAATGAGGTTACCTTGCGGTTCCTGGTTGCTGTGTGCCTCGGAGTTCGCTAGCTTCTCACTTGTAGCCTGCTTCCATTCCAGCCTGGTTCCTGCTACTGTGTCCTGCTTCAGTTCTAGCCTGGTTCCTGCTTCTGTGTCTTGCTTCAGTTCCAGCCAGGTTCCTGCCTCAGTATCCTGCTTCAGTTCCAGCCTGGTTCCTGCTTCTGTGTCTTGCTTCAGTTCCAGCCAGGTTCCTACCTCAGTATCCTGCTTCAGTTCCAGCCTGGTTCCTGCTTCTGTGTCTTGCTTCACTTCCAGCCTGGTTCCTGCCTCAGTACCCTGCTTCAGTCCCAACCTGGTTCCTGCTTCTGTGCCATGCCTCAGTTCCAGCCAAGGTACCTGCTTGATCCTAGTTCATCTTCACAGCGTCCTCACTCGCCTAAGTCCCAGCGGCCGGGCTCCTACGGGCTCCTCCCGGGGGAGTCTCGGCTTCCAGGGTGAAGACACCTCTTATGTTATCCTAGCCCTAATCCCTTGACTCCCACAGGCTCCTCCTGGGGAGTACGGGCTCCCTGTGTGAAGGCCATCTCCTTCACCCGGCCTGGTGTCTGCCTCCTGGCCTGCTCCCTCTCATACGGAGACTATAGTGCACCTTACCCTAGTCTCCGGCAGGCCGGCCCAAGGGTCCACTAAACAGTTAAACCACAACACTTGGGGCACAAGAGCCGGCTGTGTTGGTAAAATACCGATAAGAACATCGAGCCGCTCCAGCAAGGGTGCAAGCACCGGTGGAGCAGGCTCTTGCAGCAGAGGCAGTACTCGGGAAACCAGAGGCTAAAGGCCCTGCAGGGCGTGGCCAACTGCTAACTGCACGTGCCTAACTCCTCCTCCAAGGCCGGCGAGGAGAGCATGGCCTGAGGAGGAGCTGGCAAAATCGGTACATACCCCTGTGTAAGCGTGTCTGAGCCATCCACCGGTGTCGGTGGAGGCCACTTGGAGGCATCGGTGGGGTCGGAGGGAATGGAGGGAATGGCCTCCTCCACCCTCGACTGCGTCGCGGCAAGCACTGAGATTGTTGCCTTCTCATTGGCTGGTTTTGTGGAAGAAGAGGACCAATGCCGATGCTTCTTAGATATTTCTTGATGAATACCGCGGTCCTTGCCCAATACCAATGGCAACATCAAGGAACAGGACTGGGAAAAGATGAGAGGGACAACTAATGGTCCCCTGTGCTCATCTCAGGACCAGGCATGATGGGCGGAGGAGAATCTGATGGAGTAGGAGCCGGAAGCTCCTTTCCAAGTAGAGTGGATGTTCCCAATGCTGAGGACGGTTCCGAATGCTTAGACCCAAAAGGTTTTTCCATTTTATTGAGGTGGGACCGATGACCCTTCAGGGTCATCTGGGCACAGAGATCACAGACACAAACATCGTGGGGGAGGCACCCAGACAATGGACACAGACGTCATGGGGGTCTGTGATGGACATGAATGGGGACACTGGGGGCACCATCAGAAGCCGGTCGATGCCATTCGAAAAAGAGTACGACGCGTGGTTGATGGTCGTCGGGCACCGGGAGGGGACGCCATTAGCAATCGACCGTGATGACTCGTGAAACTAATGATCGCAGGCTGAGGAGTATGAGGGACCCTGTGTGATGTGTGGAAGGCAAAAAACCACTTTAAAGTAACACATTTCTCAAAAAAGAAGCGTGAGCTCTAAAACTACGAGGAACAGCTCCGCAGAAATGAAGAGACTGAAGAGGGACCCCACATGGACACATAGTTGGCGGCATGCTGGGCATGCTCAGTGTGCCTGTTAAAGTTTCTAGAAACTTTGACAAATGTTTTCCATGCCGGGCTCCATCTGATGATGTGTGAGGACTACCATCCTGCTTGTCCTTAGAGAACCTGGGTTGTTTGTAGGCTGTGATGCCTTTTATCAGATTGTCAGAAGGCCCCTGTGTCTGCAAAGTTGATGTATAGTAACATCTTTGGATAAACTTTACATTAATGTAAGAAAGTTTATCACAACATGCAAAGAAACAGAGAAGCCTAGAATTTCCTTAAAAGTCTGTGCATCAGTTCAACACAAAGAAGGAAACGATTTTGGAAAACATTATTGAGTCCATTTTGAAAGCACTTATTTGGCTGGTTTTTCTGATTCTGCATAAGTGGAATTTCATTTACCTGAACTCATACGCAAACTTTAGTCACAAGCATTCTCTTAGCCACAGACTAAAGAGCCATTCCAAGGAGCATTTTGGAAGTGTGATAGGAAATTCCTCATGTATATTTGTTTTAAAAATGTATGGACATAGCAGGTATGCCACTAACACACAAACGTTATAGGGACCACCTGACACTATATACCACAGACAAAACTCTCCATTTATGTTACAGACCCAGGCCGTGCCCCGGTCCCTCCACCTACCTCTGCCGATCCGACACGCTTGGCCCCGCCCCCTAGGCGTGCGCGTGAGCAGGAGCTCGAACATTTAAAGGGGCCCACGCGGGAAGAGAGAGGACAGCCCTTGGATGACGTCAGACGCTGCAGGGTATTTAAACCCTGCAGCTTGGCCTAAACCTCGCCTTGCAACGAGGTTCACTCTTTCTCAGATATTACTAGTTGCTGCGTCTGGATCCCTGATCTTCTCTTTGGTCTCGGTCTTCTGGTTCTTGACTCTGGCTCGTCCACTGACTCCGGCTTCAGCTTCCCTCCCTGGCTTTGTCTTCGTCTTCTGTCTCCTGGCTTCCGACCTTGGTCCGTCCACTGACTCCGGCTTCAGCTTCCGTCCCTGGCTTTGTCTTCGGCTTCTGACTCCTGGCTTCCGACCTTGGTCCGTCCACTGACTCCGGCTTCAGCTTCCGTCCCTGGCTTTGTCTTCAGCTTCTGACTCGTGGCTTACATAGAAACATAGAAATGACGGCAGAAGAAGACCAAATGGCCCATCAAGTCTGCCCAGCAAGCTACGCACTTTATCCATTTTTTTTCCCTTTTTCTCTCTCCCACCTGTTACTATTGGCTTCCAGTACCCTCCAGCCCTAATTCCCCTCCACCCAATTTAGAGAGCAGCTTTGAATCTGCATCCAAGTGACATCCAGCTCAATTGGGGGTAGCAACCGCTGCAACAAGCAGGCCACCCCCTTGCCCCATACTCTTACCCACCCCTGTTTTTATTTTTTTGTTTTGTTTTTTTTTTTGGAAATAGCAGCCCTCCATCCTTCCGCTCCGTGAAGGTGGAACACCAACTACTGGCCACTGGCCACTGGCCACTGGCATCCCGCTCCATGAACGCATCTGTGGCTACTGCCGCTCCGTGCAGTGTTTGAATGCCGCTGTGGCTACTGCCACTCCGTGCAGTGTTTGAATGCCGCTGTGGCTACTGCCGCTCTGTGCAGTGTTTGAATGTCTCCACTTTATTCACGCCCTCTAGACTTGATGGATCCACAGTGTTTATCCCATGCCCCTTTGAAGTCGTTCACAGTTTTAGACTTCACCACTTCCTCCAGAAGGGCATTCCAGGCATCCACCACCCTTTCCGTGAAGAAATACTTCCTGATATTGGTTCTTAGTCTTCCTCCCTGGAGCCTCTGGTTCTGCTGATTTTTTTCTGATGGAAAAGGTTTGTTGATGTCTTTGGATCATTAAAGTTTTTCAAGTATCTGAAAGTCTGAATCATATCACCCCTGCTCCTCCTTACTTCCAGGGAGTACATATTTAGATTCTTCAATCTCTCCTCGTATGTCATCCTGTGAAGACCCTCCACCTTCCTGGTCGCCCTTCTCTGAACCGCTTCCATCTTGTCCTTGTCTCTTTGTAGATACGGTCTCCAGAACTGAACACAGTACTCCAGGTGTGGCCTCACCAAGGATCTGTACAAGGGGATAATCACTTCCCTTTTCTTACTCGATATTCCTCTCTCTATGCATCCCAGCATTCTTCTGGCTTTTGCTATCGCCTTGTCGCATTGTTTCGCAGACTTCATATCATTAGACACTATCACCCCAAGGTCCCTCTCCTGCTCCGTGCACATCAGCCTTTCCCCCCCCCATCGAATATAGTTCATTTGGATTTCCACTCCCCATATGCATGACTTTGCACTTCTTGGCATTGAATCTCAGCTGCCATATCTTCGACCACTCTTCCAGTTTCCTTGCCTCATCCACCTTGCCTCATCCACTGACTTCTGGCTTCAGCTTCCACCCCTGTCTGGACGCCGGCTTCTGGCTTCTATTCATCCTCAGGCGTCCAGTTCTTCGCCCACCAGGAGGCCTCGTCAGTCCCAGCGGCTTGGGTCCTCACGGGCTCCTCCCGGGGGGACAGCGGGCTTCCAAGGGTGAAGTCTTCATCGACCTCCTGGTGCCTGCTGACTCAGAAGATTCCTACTGCCTGGAAGCAATTGCAGATGTGAATACTGTGAGTTCAAATACAGGTAGGAACTGGTACTCGCTCCACCAGGGCCTATGTTCCTAATCTCCGAAGACTCCCTTCTGTCTAAGACGATATTGCAGCTCAGCAACCCAGAGACTGCAATTCCAGTATCAGAAGGACTTCTGCCCTGCTGGGCACATCAGTTCACTACTGCCACCTCTGGTGGTTCTACTGCCTGTCTAATAAAGAACTATCTGTGTCTGTCTCAATACTCCAGCCTAGCTGGTGGTCCCTCTCAGGATATCCTCCTGGGTGCGCTGTCATCTGCCATCGGCCCAGGGATTCACCAATTTCTATTAAGTGTTTATTCCTTACACTGCCACTCTGTGGGAGTCAACCCACAATAGATCATTAACTCCGCCTTCGGAGTATTACAACTTGCTAGTTCCTCCCCTTGGGGGAGCAGCATTGAACAGTCCCAGCCCTGACTCCTCAGGTCCTCGGTCACAGAGGATCTTGGCTAAGTCCCAGCGGCTCGGGTTCTCATGGGCTCTTCCCGGAGGGACACGAGTTTCCAAGGGTGAAGTCTTCCAGGGCCTTCTCCTCAGTGCTGCCTCCCGGCTGTGACATTCACTGTGGTTCCCCACAGTGCATCACCATCAGTCTCAGCCGACTCAAGTGTCCACACCCGTAACAGTTTGCAAGGCCATGGACCCGGTGGATGCCATGGGCTTGAAAGCCATTTCTGGCATTGCACAGAGATTGCAACAACAACAAATATGCATTGATTCTCTGATGACGACTGTGCAGTACCCGTAGCGGTGGCCGATATCGGACCGGTCACACCCACAAAACTGCCTGCACCCTCACGGTACTCTGGGGATGCCAAATTATGCCGAGATTTCTTAATCAATGCTTCATTCGGTTTAACCTTCTGCCAGCCCAGTTTCCCACGGATCGGATTAAAAACAACTAGCATACCACAAAGGGAATGAAGAGTAGAATCCAGGGAATTGTATGATGCAGTCCGAAGAACTCCCACACACACACATCAGCTTACTCGAATGGTGTATGTGTGTATATTTTTATTTTACTTTACCTCTACTAGATTGCAACAACAGAGGACCAGACTTAAGTGTTAATTTATCCTACAGCTGATATACTTAAAGTAGACATGACTTATCACATCCACTGAATACTATTTAATATGAAACTATGTTACAGTATTTGATAGCACCTGTTTAATATAACTCAACACATTTATGTTTTAAATTATGTGCCTTATTATGAACCGTTGTGACGGCAACTAGCTTAACGACGGTACAGAAAAGATTTTAAATAAATACATAAAATAAATACCTTCTTGGATGGGAAACCTCTGGCATGGGCGTCCTCCCTATGGGAGCGTCAGGACTCCCGCCTGGCTAACCTGGAACAATTTGTCACAGTCTTCCGGCAGATCTTCGATGAGCCTTCCCGCAGGCCTTCTGCCGCCTCGGACTTACTTCAGCTCCGTCACGGCAACCGGCCCCTGTCCGAGTATGCAGTAGAATTCCAGACACTAGCAGCCAAGCTGAACTGGGGTAATGACAGTCTTCATGGCGTATTCCTGGATGGTCTCTCACCAAGACTCCAAGATGAACTGGTGGCAGGGTCCTCCTGGACGACCTGAACAGCCTCATTGACTTGGCGGGTCACGTGGACAGCCGCATCCAATGCCAGTTCTGGGAGAGGAGGTCTGTTCGGAGACTCAGGAACTCTGGTATACCATTTTCCAGACCTGCACCCTCTTGTTCCGCTTCTGCAGGGAGTCAAGTCCCAGAACCCATGCAGTTGGGCCGGGGCCCAATCTCTCAGGAAGAGAGATAAAAACGTCATGCCCAGGGCCTATGCCTATATTGTGGTGGCAAGGGCCACTTCCTTGCTCAGTGTGGCGAGTGGCCAGGAAACACCAAGACCTAGGCATAGTCGAGGAGCTAACCCTAGGTAATACCACTTCTGCCTCCCTGTACACTGTCCCAGTGACTATCCTCCTCCCTGGATGAAACTTCGATATGCTAGCCCTGATTGACTCCGGAGAGGGGGGAAACTTTATCCTCTGGGATTTAGTCCAACAACTGCAAATCGGGGTCCAACCTCAAAGGTCTCCCATCAGAGTGTCTTCCATTCACGGGACTCCCCTTCCGGGCACTATTTCTACTTGCACCAAGCACCTAATGCTTTGCATTGGACTCCTGCATGTAGAGGAGATCTCCTTCCTCATATTGGAAAAATCCATGCATCTGGTCATTTTGGATCTACCATGGCTTCGGAAGCATTCCCTGGTTATCATTTGGGAGACTCTCCAGATTGCATCCTGGGGCTCGTCTTGCTTTGACACCTGCCTGCCCGTGGTTCCTCGACCCTTGATACCTCTCCTGACCACCCCCCTGGCGTTGCCCCTACAGTATCAAGACTACTTGGATGTCTTTTCAAAAGAAAAAGCTGAACTTCTTCTGGAGCACCGACCCTTTGATTGTGCTATCAATCTGATCCCAGGTACCATGCCTCCACGAGGACGGGTATATCCTTTGTCACTCCCAGAGACTCGAGCCATGTCCTCGTATATCCAGGAGAACTTGGATAGAGGGTTCATTCGGTCATCTAACTCCCTGGCCGGAGCTGGGTTCTTCTTTGTGGCAAAGAAGGATGGGTCTCTCCGGCCCTGTATAGACTATCGTGGTCTGAACAAAATTACACTACATGACTGATACCTGCTACCATTAATTCCGGAGCTACTGGATCGACTACAAGGAGCCAAGGTGTTCACAAAGTTGGATCTCTGTGGGGCGTACAACCTGGTGAAGATTCAACCAGGTGATGAGTGGAAGACCGCATTCAACATGAGGGATGGCCACTATGAATACCTCGTCATGCCCTTCGGCCTCTGCAATGCTCCCGCAGTGTTCCAGAATCTCATGAATGAGGTGCTGAGGGACATGTTACATACGTCGGTCATTGTTTACCTGGATGATGTGCTGATATACTCAAAGGACCTGGATTCATAAGAACATAAGAAAATGCCATACTGGGTCAGACCAAGGGTCCATCAAGCCCAGCATCCTGTTTCCAACAGTGGCCAATCCAGGCCATAAGAACCTGGCAAGTACCCAAAAACTAAGTCTATTCCATGTAACCATTGCTAATGGTAGTGGCTATTCTCTAATTGAACTTAATAGCAGGTAATGGACTTCTCCTCCAAGAACTTATCCAATCCTTTTTTAAACACAGCTATACTAACTGCACTAACCACATTCTCCGGCAACAAATTCCAGAGTTTAATTGTGCGTTGAGTAAAAAAGAACTTTCTCCGATTAGTTTTAAATGTGCCCCATGCTAACTTCATGGAGTGCCCCCTAGTCTTTCTACTATCCGAAAGAGTAAATAACCGATTCACATCTACCCGTTCTAGACGTCTCATGATTTTAAACACCTCTATCATATCCCCCCTCAGTCGTCTCTTCTCCAAGCTGAAAAGTCCTAACCTCTTTAGTCTTTCCTCATAGGGGAGTTGTTCCATTCCCCTTATCATTTTGGTAGCCCTTCTCTGTACCTTCTCCATTGCAATTATATCTTTTTTGAGATGCGGCGACCAGAATTGTACACAGTATTCAAGGTGCGGTCTCACCATGGAGCAATACAGAGGCATTATGACATTTTCCGTTTTATTCACCATTCCTTTTCTAATAATTCCCAACATTCTGTTTGCTTTTTTGACTGCCGCAGCACACTGCACCGACGATTTCAATGTGTTATCCACTATGACACCTAGATCTCTTTGTTGGGTTGTAGCACCTAATATGGAAACCAACATTGTGTAATTATAGCATGGGTTATTTTTCCCTATATACATCACCTTGCACTTATCCACATTAAGTTTCATCTGCCGTTTGGATTCGCACTGCAGAGATGTCCGCAGGGTGTTGCAGAAACTTCGGGATAACTGGCTCTTTGCTAAAATGGAGAAGTGCCAATTTGAGCAATAATCCCTACCCTTTCTCGGGTATATTGTGTCCTCCATGGGTTTCCATATGGACCCTGAGAAAGTAATGGCCATCAAAGACTGGCCTCAACCTGAGGGGGTCAAGGCACTTCAGTGCTTCCTTGGCTTCACCAATTTCTACCGACAATTTCTACCCCACTACTCCAGGATGGTGGTTCCACTTATGGCCCTCACCAAGAAGGGGGCCGACGCTAGAAACTGACCTACAGCTGCGCTACGAGCTTTCCAAGAACTGAAGACAGCCTTCCTTCAGGACACATGTCTCCATCACCCGGACCCCCAACGTCAGTTCATTGTGGAAGTTGATGCCTCCGACATGGCGGTTGGGGCCGTCTTGAGCCAAATATCCGGCAGCGGGAGATCTCTGCCATGTTCCTTCTTTTCCCGGAAATTCTCACCCGCAGAAAAAAAATTATGGCATAGGAGACAAGGAACTTCTGGCCATCAAAATGGCTTTCGAGGAATGGCGCCAATGGTTGGAGGGAGCCCTACACCAGTGATCGTTTATATGGATCACAAGAATCTGGAATGTCTTTGCCACGCCCAACGCCTCAACCCCCGATAGGCTCCGTGGTCCCTCTTTTATAGCTGCTTCAACTTTCTCCTAAGCTACAGACCAGCGTCCAAGAACATTTGGGCAGGCGCCCTCTCCTGTACGGCACAGACGGAGGATACCCCTAACCCACAATACATTCTCGACCCACCCAAGGTGCTTCTTGCAGCATCCAACGTGGTTCCTATAGGGAAAACGGTAGTACCAGTTCGCCTCCGGAAGAAGGTACTGTCGTGGGCCCATGACTCCCTGACTGCAGGTCACCCAAGGGTAGCTAGAACCCAGGGGTAGCTAGGCCCCAGTTTAAGAAGGATGTCCGGCTCTATGTCAGCTCCTGCCCAACCTGTGCTCAACAGAATACTCCTCCCAGCGCCCCTGGGGTCTTCTTCAGCCACTGCCTATCTCTACAGAACCATGGACCCACTTGTGCACGGACTTCATTGTCGATCTGCCCCCTTCAGAAGGAATGACGATGATCTGGGTTACGATTGACAGGTTCTCCAAAAGGCCCACTTCATTCCCCTTGCTAAGTTGCCTACAGCACATGAACTTGCAAACCTGTTTACCCACCACAACTTTCGCATTCATGGACTCCCCCGACACATCGCCTCGGATCGGGGCTCGCAATTTACGGCAAAATATTGAAGGGTGCTTTGTAAAAAATTTGGAGTCCAGCTAAATTTCACGACTGCCTTCCACCCTCAAGCTAACGGCCAAGTGGAGCGCACAAACCAGACGTTGAAAACTTTCCTCCGGTCCTTTGTGGGAGATTTACAAAATGATTGGGTGGCTCTGCTTCCATGGGCGGAGTTCTCATACAACCACCACTGGTAGTTCTCCTTTCTATATGGTGTATGGGAAACGTCTTCAAACTCCCTTGCCCTTGCCGTTGGTTGTACTGTCTCCGGCCATACAGCTCACGGCCCAGCAGTTGCGAGGTCTCTGGACCTCTCCTGACTGAAGCTGCAACGCACTGCTATTATCGCTAAGAAATACGCAGACCGCCTACGAAGTCCAGCTCCAGCCTTTCTCCCCGGGGATAAAGTATGGTTAAGCACGAGATATCTTCGCTTGCGGCTTCCCTCCATGCGCTTGGCCCCAAAGTATGTTGGCCCGTTCCCAGTCACGGAACGGGTGGGGGCAGTCACTTACCGCCTCCGCCTCCCACCTACGCTCAGGTTCACAATGCCTTCTAATAAGAGGGCATTCTCCTGCCTGGACTACAAATTGTGGTACACCATGCAATTGGACATGAGAGGTGAAGGACCACATGAGATTCAGAAACACTATAAGACTTGGCTGTTCAGATCAGCTTTCCATTATTTAAAAATAACAAGAGATCACCCTTCTCCCCTACAGGACAGCATACCTTCCATAAGCATCTACCTCTCATTTATCCTTTCACTGATCTCTGCTGCTTATTGTCCAGCTAAGTTATCTCAACCTAGCTTGAGGGACTCTCTACCTGGGTAACATCAAGCTAGGTTGAGAGAATATTGTACAAATCTCATCGTTGTGTGAGTTTCCACACTCTGAAAGACATCAAATCTTTACAAGAGTGCACTGTTCTGTTTGTATGTCTCACTCTGCATATCAAAGTGGCTCCTAACCCCTAGACTACTACCTAAACCTCACCTTGAGTTACTAGGTGGGCCTCCTATAGTAGCATAAATAGCTGCGTACTATGGGGCTACTCCCAGAGGTTCTCTCTCTCTCTCACTCTCTCTCTTCTCCATTTCAGGCCTATCGCCAGCCTGCAACAGAATTTGCAAACAAAAATCACAATTTGCATTATGGGCATATTGCACAACTTAATGCCAATGAAAAGGTTGTAGTTATTTTCAGGGTTAAAACCGTGCAATATCATGCTTTATGGCTTTGCACTTTGTGAATCCAGCCTACATTTACAAAATTCCTACCCCTGACATCACCCCAAACCCTCTCCTTTTAAAAATTCTCATCGCACCATGCTTTATGGTGCTTTGCACATGTGAATTGGAAAATGACCCTATATATTTGTTATAATATTTTATGTATGCTGCAAATTGCACAAAGCAATTGTTATGTGTTATGGACCTTGGGCCGGCCTGCGGATGATGAAGGATGGATAGAAGATCTCCGCAGAAGATGAAGTGGCTAGGATGCGGAAGGAGCCAGGAGACCAGTCAGGAGCTTCACCACTGGAAGCCCGAGTTCCCCCCGGGAGGAGCCTGTGAGGACCCGAGCCACTTGAACTTGGGCACAGTCTCCCGGAGATGAAAGTCCAAGAAGAAATCAGGATGAGACAGAGGAGGTCGAGAGCAGAGAGGAGGGACGGTCCGAAGGTCAGGATCCTACAGAACGCTGCTGCAAGAATCCTCACTGGATCCAAAAAACGCAACCACATCACTCCATTACTTATCTCACTACACTGGCTACCAATAAGATTCAGAATTGAATACAAAGTACTTTCCATCCACCATGAAATTATATATGAAAAACAAGAAAATTGGCTAAGCTCATCTATAAAACTACATACCCCAAATAGAAACCTCAGATCAGCAAACAAGGGACTTCAAGAAACACCTCCTATGCATTCCAAGCAACTCACCTCAACCCAAAAGAGAGCAACTTCTCTAGGTAGCCCAAAACTTTGGAACTCCCTCCAACTGAACTCAGAACTCAAGAAAACCTGAAAACATTCAAAAAAGAGCTAAAGACATGGTTGTTCAACAAAGCATACCAACTCACCTAATGAACAACACAACAACTTCACCCTCCACTTCAACCTGAAGATTAAATGAATATATGAACTTATCTCAACTAAGGACTATAACTATGAAGTTAAACGTAAACCAGAACAGTAATTAACTAACATTTGTCTCCCCTATGTTTAACAATAGTTTAAACCTTTTTGAAACTCTGTTTATCCCTTAACATGTAACCTTCATATTTGTAAACCGTTATGATGGATTTATAATGATGAATTTGAATGATGGTATATAAAACCCGATAAATAAGTAAATGTATAAATAAATAAAAGGTCATGGGATAGGAGGCGATGTCCTTTCGTGGATTACAAACTGGTTAAAAGACAGGAAACAGAGAGTAAGATTAAATGGTTAATTTAATCAGTGGAAAAGGATAAACAGTGGAGTGTCTCAGGGATCTGTACTTGGACCGGTGCTTTTCAATATATATATAAATGATCTGGAAAGGAATATGACGAGTGAGGTAATCAAATTTGCAGATGATACAAAATTCTTCAGAGTAGTTAAATCACACATGGATTGTGATAAATTGCAGGAGGACCTTGCAAGACTGGAAGATTTGGCATCCAAGTGGCAGATTAAATTTAATGTGGACAAGTGCAAGGTGATGAATATAGGGAAAAATAACCCATGCTGTAATTACACAAGGTTAGGTTCCATATTAGGAGCTACCACTCAGGAAAAAGATCTGGGCGTCATAGTTGTTATTACATTGACATCATTGACTCAGTGTTCCTCGGCAGTCAAAAAAGCAAACAGAATGTTCGGAATTATTAGGAAGGAAATGGTAGATAAATTGGAAAATGACATAACACCTCTATATCGCTCCATGGTGAGACCATACCTTGAGTACTGTGTACAATTCTGGTTGTCATATCTCAAAAAAGATATAGTTGCACTGGAGAAGGTAAAGAGAAGGACAAGCAAAATGATAAAAGGGATGGAACAGCTCCCCTATGAGGAAAGGCTAAACAGGTTAGGGCCGTTCACCTTGAAGAAGAGATGGCTGAAGGGGGGATATGATAGAGGTCTTTAAAATCAAGAGAGGTGTAGAACGTGTAAATGGGAATCAGTTATTTACTCTTTTGGATAATAAAAGGACTAGGGGGCACTCCCTGAAGTTAGCAAGTAGTAGATTTAAAACTAATTGGAGAAAATTCTTTTTCACTCAACACACAACTAAGCTCTGGAATTAGTTGCCAGAGGATTTGGTTAGTGCAGTTAGTGTAGCTGGGTTTATAAAAAGTTTGGATAAGTTCTTGGAGAAGTCCACTTGATTGCTATCAATCAAGTTGACATAGGCAATAACCAACCACTGCTATTATTGGCATCAGTAGCATGGAATCTACTTAGTGTTTGTGTACTTGATAGATACTTGTAGCCTGGATTGACCACTGTTGGAAACAGGATGCTGGGCTTGATGGACCCTTGATCTGACCCAATATGGCAATTTCTTATGTTCTTATGTCCTTATGAGTACCTGGTGTTTGAAGATCACTTGAGATTCTGCAGACTGAAAAGCATACGTGAACTTTTGCAGTTAAATGCCCTTTTAAAAATGTTTCTCATACTGTTTGCCATTGTCATGTAGTGAACTGTATGGGTCAAGCATACTTACAATAACATATCTCAAACAAACACTGGCACTTACCTGCCAAGGCTTAAAGTGTTTGATGTCCCCGCATGATCCATTGAAGAAAGGTCCTTCTCCAGGTTTACAAGAATGCATGGCATGCAGGGCATGAGCCACCACGTACACAGTGTAATAAGCAATATACGTATACCTTAGGTTTGTCATATCAAAGAAACGAATATCAAGTGTCCTTGGGTCTTCCTTTCCTGTGCAGAGTTTCCCTTTTCTGCTTAGTTCTTGAAGAGTGTCCTGGTCCATGTTGGGGTCATCCCACCTGCAGCCAAAAACATTTTCCCAAAACTCCCTAACAAAGATGTCTTCTGTATTTCTGAAAGGATGAAGATCATAGAGGTAGTCTTTGAATCTTGGAATTTTGCCTGTAGGAATAGAGAATGCAATGGTTCCTTTAAGAGTTTTTGAGAACTCCTTTACGTTATATACTGGAGAGTCAGACAAGGAATCTGAAGCAATCCAGACTTTCCCAGATATGTCACTCTTTGCAATTGCCAGCATCACTGGATAGAGATTGTTAGGGGTGGAAAAAACCACGATGACTCTGGCTGTCATTTTCTTTACCACCTCCAAAATGTGCTGTATCTTCACTTGAGAGTAAAATAAGGGGATGTTTTCATAGAAGGCTACACAGACCCCAGCCTTTATCAGCTCTTCTTTTAGCATCTGACTCCCTATTTGTCCATAGTCACTGTCCTCAGCGAGGATTCCAACCCAGGTCCAACCGAAGAAGGTGATCAACCGGGCAATGCCCAGAGACTGGTACTCATCACTTTGAGTAGTGCGGAGGAAAGAAGGAAATCGACTTTTATCACTAAGAGTGGCTACAGAAGCGGCATAGCTGATCTAGAAGAATTTAATCAACAATATTAATTGGTTTTTCTAACACTTGATCAACAGTTATGAGAATAACAATATGCATTATTTTTTTCCCTTTTTCTTAAAGGTTATCTCAAGACATGCTAAATATTTTCCCACCCTAATAGTGTCCCTTTGTGGAAAGGTAATCAAGCAATTTACCTCTACTTTCTACTCTACTTCTTGACAATGATTAAGAGCAACTAAAATGACTTCCTGTACAACCACATCTTCAATCTGGCTTTTGAAGGGTTCCAAAAAACAAATTTAAATTACCTTTACAAACAACCAGAGCAGTAGGATTTTCCAGACTTCATTATAACTGGTCAATACCTGTGCATATTTGTAGACCCCCAGTAGCTGAGCCATAGTTATGGACATTCGTGACTTAGCATCTCCAAGCACCGCAGTTAATGGAGATGTTCCCCTGCAGGTGTAGTTTGGGATGGGATCTTTGTACCCGGTGAGTTGCCACATTGTGCCTTGCAGAGACCGGGATGCAGTATCACAGGAGTCATATATCCAGAACCCCAGGGTGATGTTGGGCACCAGGGTGCCATTTCTGTTAATTTCTTCCAAGGCAAATAACATGGCCTGCATACGCTGGTAAAAAATTAATTGTAGTCTATAAAAACAACAGAAAAGTGTGATATAAATGGAAGACAGGCAAATGTACATGTAATGGTGAATTTCTAATAGAGCGCCCATCTGGCCATGCACAAATTCAGCTGATTTTCAAAAACAAGGTACCCGTATATATTCAGTTGAAATATCAACTTATTTTGCAGACACAATTATGCATATACACTTAAATGAATACACGGGGACATTAACTTTCAAATGGGCACACATATGCACATGTGCACTGATGCATGACCAGAGACGTGGCTGTTTTATAATATGTGCGCCTGTTATACAATAGGCTAGGTGTGTGTATATGGGCTCCTAATTTGAAGCTTGTGAGCTCACAGCAGTGTAAGTCAGTTTTGGATCATGCAAATGAGGGTATTTTATAACAGAGGCACTTCCAGCTGTGGACCAGTCTCACCAGTTTGTCCACCAGTTTGCCCATTTTTCTCCTTGCTCCTCTCAATCCCCCTGGTTTTTAGCATGCACTCCTCCCAGTTACTCCAAACCACACAAACCCCTCACAGATGCCTGTATTTTTTTTTATTTCCATCTCCTCCATAGCAGAAGTAAAGTTAGGAGGCACTGAACCTGGGGGCATACCCAGCCACATAGGTAAATGTGCGCACATCTCTTGGGCCTGCCCCAGAACACCCATGCCCCACTCATACCACCACCCTTTTTCCTCTGATGCGGGATGTGCATGCATTGGCACTTGTGCATGCATTCACCCGCTTTATAAAATAGGAGTGGGATCTGCCGGGTATTTGCTAGTGATCCGGATTGAACACTATCGGAGACCAATGCAGGACTTGATGGACCTTTGGTCTGACCCAGCATGGCACTTTTTATGTTCCAGGGGATATTTCTTGAAATTAAGAAGTAGCAGATTTAAATTCAATTTTAAAAGTCTTTTTTTTTAGTTAATGCACAATTAACAATTGTATGATGATGCTGTCATGAAATTAATTATAATGGCATGGGAAAAGAAGCATGGGGAAAATAATCTGTCACTTACGTGCCGCAAAGCTGGATGCTGGGAGTCTCAGTGAAGGGAATCGGGGGGAGTTTGGTTTCAGCACTGTGAATAGGGATGATCCCCCCTATAATGATGTCCCCCTGCTTTATGTATCCTGTTACCTTTGCAGTGCTTGGCTGAGAGTTGACTTTAGCAGCATTATAAACAAGGATGGACAATATCAGGAAATAAGTCAGTGCCGTCAACATAATTTCCTGCATCGAGCTGTGCCGATCTCTACCTGTCTTTCTTGCAGATTTTGCCTTGGGTGAAATGGAAAAAAAAGAACTTTGTTATCCCATGTGAATGTGAAAGGGTGTGGCTAGGGTTAGAGTTAGAGTTAGCATCAGGTTTATGGTTATGTCTATTGTTAGGGTTAGAGTGAAGTTCAGGGTCATAGTCAGGATTAGAGTTAAGGTTAGATTTTGAGATAAAGTTAGAAAGAGGATTATAGATATGATTAGGGTTAGAGTGAAGGTTAGGATCAAAGTCAGGGTTAAGTGAAGGCTCAGTGTAAGGGTAAGGGTTAGGTTTTGAGATAGGGCTAGGATTAGGGTTAGGGGTGGTCATAGGTTCTATGAAGGATTCCATTATTGAAGACCAGATTTATAAAGGTTTTTTTGGCTAAGATTAAAAAAGAGGAGTGAAATTTCTTTTAAATGACTTGCAAAGTCTAATAAATGAGTAACTCTATTCCTAAGACTGCTTTTTAGAAAACATGCATCAAAAAACTATAAATATTGCAGGGACAAGGTTCAAAGCCATTTACATGGGTGAAAGAGAACTTACTCAGTTAAACTGCCTCTCTGAAACTGCCCTCCCTCAACCCATCTACACGTGCACCTGTTCTTCAGCAAGCTACATTTAAGGGAGATGTTCCTTGGGGTTTATTTTGGGCAGGCTGAGAAAATAAGTCATAAAACGCTGGTGCAGATGTCCCAAGGTCCTTTTTTCCAGTGTGAAAGATGATGAATGTCCTTCCTCATTGAGAACCAATGTCAAGTTCACAGGTAAAATGTGACCATGGACTTTGCTCTCCACTCTAGTCTCCAACCTCCATGGATGCAGATTACCGACGTTTGGTAAAGGTACTGCTATTGTTTATCATTTATTTTCAAATAAATTATTATTTCTATTATGTTTTAATGTTTATTTTTTATGAAATTCAGTTCATTTTCCACCTTCCCCCCTTTTTCTGTTGGGTGCTGACTCTGTTTTGATGGGAGCATTGTGCCGGTCCTGGAGGAAGCTGGATTCCTTGCAGGATCAACATACAAATCATTCAAATGGGCTGTTGAAGGTGAGTCTTGGAGATCCTATGAGTCCCTTCGTCCATGTCCTAGCTAAAGATCTCCAGAAGTTGATCTGGAGAAGGCCAGCTTGGTGCTCTCAGTAAAAGACACTCACTGACCTGTTTGGAGAATTCTCATGTTCGGCTCCTGCAAAGGATTTGATTTTTAAGAAGCAAACAAGTACAGGAAAACCAAGGGGGATTATTGAGAAGCACACAAAGTGCAGAAGAGAGGAGGGGGCAAGGGGGGGGGGGAAGCGGGGCAATAAGCAGAGAGATATTATGAGAGAGAGAGGGGCAGGGAGGGTGAAAAGCATTAGCAGTGCCTGCCAAAAGCTGATTCACTTAGAAAATGTCAGACAGATGGGAAATCTCTGGAGAAGAAACTTTTTCTTTCTATGCCCTGCAAGAATAAGGACCTTATCTAAGTGTTAGGCAAAAGAAATGCAAACAAGAAAAACAATCCCGGGCTACCAGACAGTTGGCTTCACACAAGTTTTAAGTGGCACAGGTTCTGCCCCCACTGTTAATGTCCTGCATCATCTAGGAAGTGCTAAATAAAATGCACAGTAAAATGGAGCCAGGAGAAAAGTGTGAGACTCCCAGGGACATTTGCCTGGTTTTTACATTCCAGCCATGCGAGGGACAATAGTCCCCCCTTTGCTATCTGCACACGTGTTCGCTGGTCACTGTGCTCGGGTGGATCCTTTCCCCCTTCAAGACGTTGCCCTGTTTCAAACTTGTGGAAAACCAAATTAATTGAGGCCTTTTTCTTGGACCTTTTTTGCCCAAATCTGTCTGCTCAGATTTGTGACTGCGTTTCTAATGTCTCTTCAATAAATAAGATTTGAAAAGCTTACGCACTTCTGCTCGTCCTCCTTTGAAGTGAAGCTGGAGCTCTCTCGTGGGGTCTGATGCTGGTGCTGTTGATTCCTGGTTTATAACTTTTCAGGTATTCCCCCATTGCAAGGACAAATTTCCATGATGGAATAATTGCTAATTGTTCTGTGGATTTCACAAGCCACGGAGGAGGATGCGATTGATAAACAAAGCCATGGGCTTTGAAATGAGCACATTAAGGGAAATTACTCTTTACTACTCTGCTATATAGGACAGATGCTAAAAAAGAGCTGCTATTTTACCCAGGCTGCAATTATGCATACAATATTAAAAGATATCTGCCATTTCCTCACATAGGGGTAGATTTTTTAAAAAAGCGCGATCGCGTACCAGGCGCAAACAAAAGTACGCTGGATTTTATAAGAAATCTTATAAAATCCTGGATAGGAGCAGCCTCGGAGGGAACTTTCTTTCGCCCTCCCCTCACCTTCCCCTACCTAACCCACCCCCCCCCCCGGCCCTATCTAAAACCCCCCCCCCCCTACCTTTATCCATGGATTTACGCCTCCCGGAGATAAATCCGAGTCCCGACCCGGGAAACGCCCCGGGCCGAAACCACGCCCCCGGCCCCGCCCCTGAAACACCCCCTAAAAAAAACCCCGGGACTTACGCGAGCAGGGCTTTTAAAATGTAAAGCTTATATCAGCAGCAACAGATGAGTGTGAGAAATGTCTTTGTCTCCAGTTATTATTCAATATTTCATGTTAAAGGCCAGGTCTAAGGTGATGCCGTAGGCTAGGATAAGGAGTAAGTTATCTGCAGACATCTTATTGTGTCACTGTGATGTCAGCAACACCATTATTGTGATGTCATCCTTATGATTCATTCTACCTCGTTCCCATAAAGGGCAAACTCTGCTTACCCTACATACCCTGCAAAAGGAAGCTGACTGCACCCTGCCCTGAATGTTACTGAGGGAACAAGCCATGGGTGTTGCCATCATAAGGCCCAGCACATGATAGGAGCAAAGACTGGTTGCCAACATTTTGAAAAAGGTATCAACCATCCCAGAGCTATGGGGTGCTCGGGGCCGCTCCATACCACCAACGAGTCTTCTTTAGGAGTGTGAGTGTGTGTGTGTGTGTATATGTGTGTGTGTGTGTGTGTGTATGTGTGTGTGTGTGTGTGTGTATGTGTGTGTGGGGGGGGACAGGGAGTCTGGAGGCCTCTAGATCACCATGATCTGTTTTCTTTTTTTTTTTTTTATTTTCTCTTTATTGATATTTTTAATAATTACAAAGTATTTCCATCTTTGTACAGAAAAGAAAAGAAAAAGTTTAATACAATCAATATAACTTTCAAAGAAAAACATTATTTCTATAGTCCCCTATATATTACGAAGGGGGGTGGATTTTTAGAAACTAAGGAAGCTTTGATTTCTCATTATATTTTACAGAAATAAACATAAGAAACTGCTCTTAGCTTGCTCTAATCACCATTTAAAATAAATGACCTAGGTTATTGGACCTTCAACAGGCGATGATGTTATCATCGCCCTTTTATGGGAATTGAGCCACAATTTCAGTTGTTCTGGAGATATAAACACATATGTATTACTACCAAACTTAATAATACATTTGCAAGGGTATCTTAGTTGGTATGTAGCCCCCATCTCTCTGGTTTCCTTACGAAGTGTCAGGAAACCCTTTCTCCTTTCTTGTGTACTTCTTGCCAGATCAGGGAAGATCTGAACAAATTGGCCCATAAATTTCTCCCCCATGTTCTGGAAGTAGTTCTTCATTATCACGTTCATATCTTGTTCGTAGATAAAAGAAATCAGTAACGTTGCTCTCTCAATAATCTCTGTAGTAGATGACTCCAAAAAGTCAGTAAGGTTTTCCAAATCCAGTTGGTTCTGTCTCATCTCTTCTTTCATCCGGGTAAGTGGCAGGAAATAAACCTTATTAAATGCTGGTATACTTTCAAAAGGGATTTTTTAATATTTCATTTAAATATCTCCGCAGGGTTAATCTTGGTTGCTCTCCCAGTATTTTGGGGAAGTTTAATAGCCGTAAATTAAGCCTTCTCAGCCTGTTTTCCAGCAACTCTGTTTTTTTATTTAAAGCAATACAGTCTTGTATTGTAGCCGTTTGAACCCTCTGCATTTCTTTCATCTGAGTTTCAATTAACTGCATTTTATCTGACTGTTCCTTGATTCTATTATCGTGAATCTGAGTAACCATTTCCAGTTTAGAAGAAAATAATGATATTTGATTCATACAGCCTTGGAGGACTAAATTTTGCTGGGCCATCAATTCCCATAGGGAGTCCATTGTTACCACCGCGGGTTTACTAGGAAGGGTTAAATCAGCTTGCTGTTGTTCCATAGTCGGTTTTAATAACAAAGAAACATTTGAAGTGGGAATCAAGACAGCCTTACCATTGCTGGCTTCTCCGGGCTGCACAATATTTACCGACATTAAAGCTGTCTGCCCTCCTTGTGAGATGGAAGTTCCTCTGTCCAGGTCTCCAGTTTCTGTGCCCTCCGCGGATTCTCCTAAGCGACTTGCGCTGGGTGTCTCCGCAACAGCTTCCTCCGGAGGGCTGAACGGCATCGCTTGTGGTATCCTAGGAGTGGGAGGGCTCAAGGATAGTTCCCCAGGCGAAACGGCTGCTTCCTTGCCTGAATCGTCAGCGGGGCACGGCTCCTCCCGATTATGGTGAGTACGAGCGCACTCTTCGATGGTCTTTTGTCCCGGGGGTACTGAGGAGCTGGAGGGATAGGTCCTCAGTTTCCCCTTTCTTTTCGGCGGCATGTTTAATCAAAGAAACAGCATTTACAAGGAAATTCGCCACGGGAGCTCTGAGTCAACGCTACTTGCAAGCGGCCATCTTGACTCCACCCCAGAATTATCACCATGATCTGTTTTCAACATAAGGGATAGAAGTGTGGGGGGAGGGGCACCCTAAAGCACCATGGTTGAAGTTTTTTGGAAGGTAGGATTCAGGGGGAGGGGATGGTGGTAGGGGTACTGGGCTTGGCAGAGGTCTTGCGAGCTAGAACTGCAGAGTCAGTGACTGTACTTGGTGACCAGCATGAGGGTCTTAGTGGTTCAGGTTAGACAACTAAAAGCAATTTTGGACCAGTGTTGGGTACCATGGATGGAGGTAGCATAAGGTTGCTCCAGCACCAGAATGCTGCATTGTCAAGGGCTGGTACTGGGGTCTAATGAAGAGTCCAGGTGTTGATGGCTGCATGGCACTGTGCTGGCTGGAGCTGGACTTAAGGCCTGGGTGTAGGTCCAGACTGCAGGAGCAAGGTCTGTAAAGCCACTCCCAGGAGCTGCTTGAATTTGGTGGAAGTAGCCAAAGGCAGGAGAGCCCTGGGTGGAGATGCTGCCTTGAGTGGCCTGAAGATGTATTGAAGAAAGTGCCACATGATCTAGGGAAAGGCTCCCATGGTTCTAAGGAATCCATTATTAGGTCATATGGGGGATGGGCTGAGTGGGCAGCACTGCATCAGGCTGCTGCTGCCATTTCATTTGATGATAGCGGCCATGGCAGTGAAGAAAATAAGTTTGCATGGCCATGGTTTTGAGGAACAGGGCTCTCTCAAATGCCTGGTGACACCAAGAAGCCCCTTGCATGATGTGGAGATGAAGGCTATTGATGTGTCCGTCGCTGTTCTCTCAGCACTTGAGAATAAAGGTATGTCAGAATACATTGGCTGGAGTAGTGCGGGATAAACTGGCGATAGAAATTGGCGAAGCCTAAGAAGCGTTGAAGCGCTTTCACTCCCACTGGTTGTGGCCAGTTTTCGATGGCAGAAACTTTATCTGGGTCCATACGGAAGCCAGTGGAAGAGACGATGTACCCCAAGAAAGGCAGGGATTCTCGTTCGAACTGGCACTTCTCCAATTTGGCATACAATCGATTCTCTCTCAATTTCAGAAGTACCTGGTGAACATGTTGACGATGAGACTCAAGGTCCCGGGAGTATATTAGCACATCGTCGAGGTACACGATGACAGAGGTATGCAACAGGTCGTGAAGTACCTCATTCATAAGACTCTAGGTTCGGGCGTTTCCCGGGCGCTCGGTACAGCGGGCTAGGAAGTGCCCCTTACCCCCACAGTAGAGACATAAACCCTGGGAGCGTCGCCGCTTCCGCTCTTCTGAAGAAAGAGGCCCCCGGCCCAACTGCATGGGTTCTTCTGCCGGAGCGGTAGCGGACGTGGGCGGTGAGGGTCGGACACGAGGAGGTGTGGTCCTACGGAAGGTCTGTCCCTGGGTGGGTCTTCGTTCCCGGAACCGACGCTGGATGCGTCGATCTACCCGGCCGGCCAGCTCGATGAGCTCATGGAGATCGTCCGGAAGGTCTCGGGCCGCCAGTTCATCCTGGAGTCATGGAGAAAGCCCCTCCAGGAAAATTCCGTGCAAACTGTCTGCCCCCCAAGCCAATTCCGTGGCAAGGGTCTGGAATTCCGTAGCATACTCCTCCAGGGCCCGGTTCCCCTGTCGCAGCTGGAGCAGTTCTGAGGCGGCTGTGGAAGCACGAGACGGCTCGTCAAAGACTCTCCGGAAGGATTTGACAAACTGAACTAGGTTGCCCAGTCGGGAATCCTGGCGTTCCCAGAGGGACGAAGCCCAGGCCAGGGGCCTCCCATCCAAGAGGGAGATGATGTAACTCGTCTTGACGTGATCATTAGGGAATTGTGCCGGCAGCAAGTTGAACCGGATGTAGCACTGGTTGAGGAAACCCCGACATGACTTCGCATCCCCTGAATACCGGGACAGAGCTGGCATCTGTACTGGAGCGGTGGGTCCCGTACTGACCTGGGAGGTTGATGTCACAGGGCTGGCGGCGGAGGCTCCCTCGACGCGATCTGTTAAGCGTTATACTGTCGACATCAGGGTGTCGAGGCAGATCTGTTGCTGCTGTAGCTTCTGGGCAATGCCTGGAATCGCTTTCAGACCGGCAAGGTCCGCCGGGTCCATGGCCTTGCAATCTGTTAGCTTTGTGGACCCTTGGGCCGGTCAGGACTAGAGATGGAGCGCTGTGACGGATCGCAGCAGGTGTCCCAACCGGAAGGTGGCTAAACGGACTCGTGGACGGTGGGATAGGGAACCACAGAGGAGCCCTATGCGACCAAGGGCTTGGAAGAGGAATGTGGAGATGACGGCGTTGGCCCGGTAGCTCAGAGGTCTTCGCCCTGGAAGCCGGTACTCCCCCAAGAGGAGCTCATAGGAGTCCGGCCGCTGGGACTTTTGGAGATTCACCCTGGAAGCCGGAGCCCCCCCAGAAGGTGCCCGTAGGGGCCCGGCCGTTGGGACTTAGGAGAGTCTTTGGGGCCAGCCGACCAGGAACTGAAGAGTAGCGGAGATCTGAGGCAGAGTCCCGGGGTCTAGCCGAGTCGTAATCCAAGGGAGAGGCAAGGCGGAGTCGTGAAGCAGAACGAGTCAGAACCAGGAGATCGAAGGCAACCAGAACCAGGGGAGAGGCAAGCGCGGAGTCGAGGACGGAAACAGGTCAAGCCAGGAGTCAGAGGATGAAGTCGGAACCAGAGGATAAGGCAGAAGAGGAGTCAGGAAGCAAGCCGGATCAGCAGGAAGCAGTCAGAAGCAGGAACGCAGCAACTTGATATCAGGGAGCCCTGAGGAACCTCGTTGCAAGGCAGGTTCCCTGCAGCAACTTGATATCAGGGAGCCCTGAGGAACCTCGTTGCAAGGCAGGTTCCCTGCAGCCCTGCAGCCAGAGCCGTTCCGGCTCTGGCTGCAGGGCTTAAATAGCCCTCAGCGTCTGACGTCATCCGGAGGAAGCAGGGAACTCTCCCGCGCTGGCCCCTTTAAATCCCGAGGCCTAGCGCGCACGCGCGCGGCTAGTGGGCGGGGCCAGCTGCGGGTGGACGCCGGCTGCTCCTTCGGGGCAGGAGAGCCGCTTCGGAGGCCTGTGCGGCCCGAACGGAGGTGCAAACGGTCCGGGCTCGGCGAAGAGGTGAGCGGCGGTCCCGGGGCCGAGCCGGGATCGCAACACAGACTCTCTTAAAACTGCCTCTCTAAAACCTTTACTAAAGAAACCTAATCTGGATCCAACCAACCCTGCAAACTTTCGCCCCATAGCAAACCTTCCCTTTATCGCCAAACTAATGGAAAAACTAATCAACAACCAACTCACAGACTACTTAGATTCCTACAACATTCTCTTTCCGTCGCAATACGGTTTCCGCAAATACTTAAACACGGAAACGCTCCTACTATCCTTAACTGACAACATCCTAATGGGCCTAGACAAAGGCCAATCCTACCTTCTGGCCCTTCTCGACATCTCAGCAGCATTCGACACGGTAAACCATGCAATTCTCATCAACCGCCTTATGGAAATTGACATCACAGGCTTGGCACTCAAATGGTTCAAATCATTCCTTAATAATAGGAAATACAAGGTGAGAATAAATGATAAAGAATCCCAACCCATACACTCCAACCATGGCGTCCCACAAGGATCCTCGCTATCTCCCACTCTGTTTAATATTTATCTGTTACCTCTATGCCAGCATCTAGAGAGCCTCAACCTAACTCATTTTGTATATGCGGACGATGTACAGATTTTAATCCCTGTCACGGATCCCACCTCTATCTCCCTACAGTTCTGGAATAACTGCCTCAGCTCCATCAATAGTCTACTCTCAAGTCTCAAGCTTGTTCTTAACACCTCTAAAACAGAACTTCTATTCATCTCTCCTAAGGTCAACAACCCCCTTACTCTCCATTTCTCACCATTTGTAAACCACGTGAGAGATCTAGGAGCCATGCTTGACTCCAGAATGAACCTCAAAAAATTCATTAATAGCACCACCAAGGAATGCTTCCATAAGCTTCACGTCCTAAAACAAATAAAACCTCTCCTTCACTTTCAAGACTACCGGTCAGTACTACAAGCCATACTATTTTCAAAGATAGACTACTGTAACGTGCTCCTCCTTGGACTTCCAGCCGCCTCAATGAAACCACTACAGATGCTTCAAAATGCCGCAGCTAGGATCCTTACTAACTCTTGGCGCAAAGACCACATCACACCAATACTAAAAAACCTATATTGGCTACCTATAAACCACAGAATAATGTTCAAGACCTTAACCATCATCCATAAAAACATATATCACCGATCTACGCTACAACTCAAAATACCTCTCGAACATCAGGTGTCCACAAGACCGATCAGATCAGCTTACAAAGGATTGCTCCATGCCCATCCTAATAAATCCACTAATCACACTTCCATCCAGAAACGAACCTTGTCCACGGCTGGACCGTATTATTGGAATCTCTTCCCCCCGGAACTTCGACAGGAACAATGCCCATTTTCTTTCAGAAAGAAACTAAAAACGTGGCTGTTCACCCAAGCCTTCCCTTAATGGACACCATATTAACAGCACAGCTATGCAATCCTTTCCCACTTATCCCCCCCTCCCCCTCCCTCATTCGTGACTGCAATGTTATAGACCTAAAGACTAATCTATTGTCTAAGCTTGCTACATTCGTTCCTAAGTGAAACTTCGTTATGTTAAACTTAGTTATTTATTTATGTATTTATTTTATTTATTTAAAAGTCTTCTATACCGATGTTAGTCGAAACATCACCTCAGTTTACATGGAACAAAAGCAACGGAAATTACAAGAAACAGGGGAAGGGGAAGGGGAAGGGGTACAAAAGTTATTTATAACTTATTATGTTAATCGTATGCTTTGCTCGCTACTCTCCCACTCTGTAAACCCCCTGTTCATTGTAACTTTATCTTCATAGTTAATTGGTTACCCCTATTTCAATGTAAACCGGTACGATAAGACACTAGTCTTGAGTATCGGTATATCAAAAGTATTTAAATAAATAAATAAATAAAATAAATAAATAAACCCAACAAGCAGGAAAGAAAACAAAGGTAAAAACAAACAAACAAGCAACCAACACACAGCACGGACAATACAAAACAGACAAATGAGCAACAAGCAAGAACCAACAAGAAGCACCCAGAAACACCAAGAAGACCTGGGGGAGGAAACCCAGGGCGGGCAAAGAAAAACCAGCAAAAACAGTAGGGGTACAGGCGCCTCCTGCAGGTCGTAAAACCCCAACCTGGCAACATGATGACAAAAGTCTGGATGCAGGCGCCTCCTGCAGGTCGTTACAAAGAAGAATCCAGACAGCTGGCGCCTCCAGCAGGTCATAACTATGGCAAACTGGCGCCTCTAGTAGGTCGCACACATAAAACCTGAAAAAATTTTCCGGTCCCATAACAGTCCAGGAACAAGACAAGAATCAAGGAACAAGGCGGATCCATCGGCGGGGCACCACCGTCGGGCGCATGGCCTTGTATTCTGTTGAGATCGGTTATTTTAGTGTGCCCATGGGCCTCAGCCCGACCCAGACCTTCAGGGCCGAGCCAAGGGTTGATGGTGGCTCCGCATGGCTGACAGTCTACCCTCTGCCAGGCCGGCAAGCTCCCAAGGCCAACATCCGAGGATGTTGGAAGGTGAATGGTCCTCCGACCATTCCGAGCCCTTTTGGACCTGCTGGGAGCAGCATGGAGCAGCAGGCCTGGCCTGAGGTTGAGGGCAGACGGCCTTGACATGAAGACAGGACTATGGTCGATGCGACGGCATCGCAGACAAGACACTGGGTTAATGCGACGGCATCCTTGGACGAAGACACTGGGTTGATGCAATGGCATCCTTGGACGAAGACACTCGATTGATGCAATGGCATCCTTGGACGAAGACACAGGGTTGATGCAACGGCATCCTTGGACGAGGACACAGGGTTGATGTAACGGCATCCTTGTACGAAGACACATGGAACTTGACTATGGCTGGAAGGACATTTGCACTGTCTCTCAGGGCGCCCTACTCAGGCCACCCACGGGACTGAGTCACGGACCACCCTGTCCCACTGCACGCCCTACACAGCCCAGGCAGGCTGGTCATGGACCACGAGGAGAACGGGACAGCGCAGGAAAGGTCCAGACAAGGAGGAACTCCAACGACGGAGCCGGTGTCATCCGAAGCTTCCCCCAAGGCTGGCAGGAACGGAGGCTCAGGAGCACAGGACACACAGTCCACCTGTGGGCTGGCCCACTCAGGCACAACCTGAGTGGGCCAGGTACCGCAGGTACCGCAAGGCTCAAGAGCACTGCAGACGAAGATGAAGTGAAAAACATCCTGGCAGGAAGACACATCAGGACATGGAGGAAGGCGATCATGACGAGACATCAAACATGGACTGGGACCTCAGGCGGAACACCAAGACATGAAGACATGGAACCAAGCAGACGAGACGAGGAGCTTCACGAAGACAGAGGACCTTACAAACTCTGGCAGGCAGGAGCCTCCAGAGGGACATCACCACGATGCAAGGCCAAGAACAGACTGACGGAGTAGCCCTTTATAGGGCTGGTACAGGAAATTAGTCCCAAGGTGGGGCCAGCACAGTTCCTGTGCCTGGCCCTTTAAATTCTGAAGACAGGCGTGCGCCGGCGCCTAAGGAGAGAGCAGGAAGCTGTGCAGGACCGCGTACAGTGGCCTGCACCGAAGTAATCGCGGCAGACGTCAAAGAAGCAGGGCAGGGCCTGAGGAGCAGGCCCTGATGTTGGCAGCGGCTCCAGCCGCTACTGCAGCCCGGGGCTGCGGCCTTAGCGCTGTGAAGATGAAGAGCAGCGTCGGGGGCGGTCCCGGGCCTCATGGGCAGCTGGAAAGTCTGCGGCTCCGTCTGCGGTGAAGAGGAGAGACACGGGCGGCCTCCAGGCCACACAGGAAGAGAAGTCCGCGGCTCCTGCCACGCGGGGGAGCCAGCATCGGCGGCATCGCACCGCGAAGATAAGGCAGCAAGGTGAGAAAAACAGGGCCTGCTCGCGGGGGGACCCGTGGGCAGAGTTCATAACACTTCTGCGAAATCTAAAAAGTCATGGGATAGGAGGCGATGTGCTTTCGTGAATTACAAACTGGTTAAAAGACAGGAAACAGAGAGTAGGATTAAATGGTCAATTTTCTCAGTGGAAAAGGGTAAACAGTGGAGTGCCTCAGGGACCTGTACTTAGACCGGTGCTTTTCAATATATATATATAAATGATCTGGAAAGGAATACGACGAGAGGTTATCAAATTTGCGGATGATACAAAATTATTCAGAGTAGTTAAATCACAAGCAGATTGTGGTAAATTGCAGGAAAACTTTGTGAGACTGGAAAATTGGGCATCCAAATGGCTTTTGAAATTTAATGTGGATAAGTGCAAGGTGATGCATATAGGGAAAAAAAAAACCCATGCTATAGTTACACAATGTTTGGTTCCATATTAGGAGCTACCACCCAAGAAAGAGATCTAGGTGTCATACTGGATAACACATTGAAATTGTCGGTTCAGTGTTCTGTGGCATTCAAAAAAGCAAACAGAATGTTGGGAATTATTAGAAAGGGAATGGTGAATAAAACAGAAAATGTCATAATTCCTCTGTATCCCTCCATGGTGAGACTTCACCTTGAATACTGTGTACAATTCTGGTCGCTGCATCTCAAAAAAGATATAGTTGCGATAGAGAAGGTACAGAGAAGATTGACCAAAATAATAAAGGGAATGGAACAGCTCCCCTATGAGGAAATACTAAAGAGGTTAGGACTTTTCAACTTGGAGAAGAGACGGCTGAGGGGGGATATGATAGAGGTGTTTAAAATCATGAGAGGTCTAGAACGGGTAGATGTGAATCAGTTATATCGAGTAACATCAAAGGTACTGTGTTATTACAACTTGAAACTTCGTTAACTCAAACTACAGTTCAGAAACCATCCGTTTTTACACTGGAGACTATCTGGGATGCCATTGTAGAGCTAAGAAGTTTAATTACTCAGCAAGTTACATCTTTGATTTTCAAATGCAATGAGTTGGAGGGGAAAGTGTCTGTGGTATCAAATACAATTGTTAAATTGGAACAGCAATTAACATCTATAAGGGTACAGACCAATTCTGCTCAACAGATGCAAGTGGCTTTAACCAAAGAAAATGTTAATTTAACAACAAGAATTGAAGCCCTGGAAAATGTTGTGAGAAATAGGAACCACAGATTCATCAATTTTCCGAAGGTGCCCCTAATTTCACCAAGGGAGATGTTTAAGAGGTATCTGGTGGAGGTCTTTAAGTTACCTGAAAATGCAATTCCCCCAGTATCTAAAATATTTTATTTACCAGAGTTTAAAAGTGCCCATGAAGCCCAGCAAGGGGATGATCCTATACCATTAGTGCCAGTGAGGGAATCAAGTATCGACATATCAACTTTGCTTGAAACATCTGATACGGAGCTACGCTGATTGTAACTCTGACAATGGAACCAGATAAAGATTGGTTATTAAAATTGTATTTTCGTCATAGAGCTGAACAGTTTCTACTGTTTAAAATTAAAGTTTTCCCGGATGTCTCCAAACAAACTCAGAGAAAGTGGAGACAATTTTTGTTGCTGCGAACATAGGTCCTGCAATTTCAGGGTGCCTTTTTCCTTAAATTTCCATGCAAATGCATGATTACATTTCAAAATAAGTCATATATTATTTATGATCCTCTCCAACTAACTCAGTTTTTGATATGGAAAATACAACCTGTTGTTTCTGATGTTAATCTGTAGTCATAAGCTTAAATGTCATATCCCATTAATTATGGCTGCTGTTTGAGACTATTGCTTTTTTCTTTATTTTAAGATATTTCTTTAGGTTGAGAGATGGGTCTTCCATTATTGAGGACTAGAGTTTAAAGATAGTGGGGTAGATTTTAAAAAAGGGCGCCTTTGCGTACTTTTGTAGGCGCATCAGGCGCAAACAAAAGTACGCTGGATTTTAGTAGATACGCGCGTAGCCGCGCGTATCTGCTAAAATCCTGGATCGGCGCGCGCAAGGCTGCCGATTTCGTGTAGCCGGCGCGCGCCGAGCCGCACAGCCTGCCGCCGTTCCCTCCAAGGCCGCTTCGAAATCGGAGCGGCCTCGGAGGGAACTCGCTTTCGCCCTCCCCTCACCTTCCCCTCCCTTCCTCTATCTAACCCACCCCCCCAGCCCTATCTAGACCCCCCCTACCTTTGTCGGGGGATTTACGCCTCCCGGAGGGAGAAGTAAATCCCCGCGCGCCAGCGGGGCTCTAGTGCACCAAGACGGGACCTGGGGGCAGTTCCGGAGGGCTCGGACACGCCCCCGGATGGCCCCTGGCCAAAACCACGCCCCCGGGCCCGCCCCCGAAAACGCCGCGCCGATCGGCCCCGCCCCCGACACGCCCCCGAACGCCCCCCTCGAAAAACCCCGGGACTTACGTGAGTCCCGGGGCTCTGCGCGCGCCGGTAGGCCTATGTAAAATAGGCGCACCGGCGCGCAAGGCCCTGCTCGCGTAAATCCGAGCGGATTTACGCGAGCAGGGCTCTTAAAATCCGCCCCATAGAGAATATGTGGATTACTTCAAATGTATTTTGTTTTTTCCTTGTTCTCTTATAAAGTTATTCTCATTTATCTTTTTTTTCTGTTAAGATATAAGTCTTGTATATTGAAAAATACGTATAAATAAAAAATTTAAAAAAAAAATTCCCCTTGTGAGAGAGAGCTCTATGAGCAGGGGAGGAATAAGACCTGGGATGGGAACCAGGTGGGGATAATCAGACCAGGCCCAGGTCTCCAGGAGGAAGGCAGCTGCTGTAGAATACTGCTGTCCAAATACTGAGCTGTAATGAAGTTGTATGAGCACTGAGGGAAGTGGTACTAACTGTGAGAAATTGGAGTACACTGTTCTGAAGGTAAAGGCAGTCTACTAATGCATATGTGTTAAACTGGCAAATAAAGATAAAGGGCCAGATTTTCAGAGGATTTATGTGTGTAACTGGTCATACGCTCGCCGGGCCTATTTTCAAAAGGCCCGACGACGCGCGTAAAGCCCCGGGACGCGTGTAAGTCCTGGGAATTGCAAAAATGGGCGGTCCGGGGGCCGGGTAGGGTGGTCCGGGGCGGGGGTGGGGCCAGAGGCCTCCGACACAGCAGCCATTTGCGGCTGTGCCAGGGATCGCGCGCCAGCTGTTGGCCGGTGCGGGCAACTTACTTCAGCTCCAGGGCTGAAGTAAGTTTTAAAATAACAGACAAAACAAGGAATAGGTAGGGGGGAAAGGGTGGGGGAGGTAGGTGAAGGGAAGGGAAGGTGGGGTGGGGGGGTAGGAAACGGGGGAAGGCAGCTCGCCTTGGCGCGGGCTTTGCGCACGCAAGGTGCACAATTGTGCAACCCCTTGCGCGCGCCTGCGCGTGCAAGTTATAAAATTGGGCATACGTTTGCGCGCCGGGTAGCGCGCGCACATGTTCGTCCGCGCGTACTTCTGAAAATCTACCCCAAAGTGTTTTAAGAAAGACTGGAGTCAGTCTAGGGTTGTATCAGGGAATCACCGCTCATTCCTACAGGCCCATATATGTGATAGTGTGGGCCGAGTGCGTACAACTCTTATTTTAAAAGCAGCAGACTACATGAGTTTATGAGTGTGCATGAGCAGCAGAATGCATGTAGAAAAGCAGCATACGGTTGGCTCAGGTTCGTTCCAGGGCTGGGTCAACATTTCCACACATAAATCCCAATTTGACAAATGCAGAGCAAGTAGGGCTGTTAGTTGCACATATTTACTTCTGCTCTTTATCAGTCTGAATAAAAATTGTTATAGCAAAAACTGACTGGGTGAGGGAGCTGGATACATTTGGGGAAATGCAAGCTGAAACTCCAGAAAGGTCTTGATGACCTAGAGATAGATTGGACAAACTGATGGACTATTTGGTCAAACAGCTAATTTTTTTCACACAAACGTGTTTTAAAATGTGCTCACTTGTGCATGTGAAAGCCAACAAGTCCTAAGGAAACATAGGTGAATAACATTTCCTCAAGCAACTGCTTAAAATTAGGAGCACACATATGCACAATACCAGGTGAATCTTAAAAGCTTGGAAGGTGCCAAAACTTGCAGATATGGACACAAGTGGGGCCGGCGCATGTCCAGCGGATTTTAAAAGCCGCCCAAGCCCACGCGTATCTCCCACTGCACGCACACATGAAAAGTTCCAAAAAAGGGGCGGGGCATGGACCTGCCTGGATTTAAACTTCAAATTAGCAGGTAAATACTTACACGCACAAGCCAGGGTCCCCTACCGTGTAACTTGTCTTCTGCTATGGATGGCGTGTAAGTTGTAAAACAAAAAATTCTAGGTAGATCAGTGGGATTTTAAAGGTCGGGGCTAACAGGGGAGAAGGAAGGCTATTAAACTAGGGGGGGGGGGGGGGGTTTGAAAGTCCTATCCTTTACCTGAGCAAACTGGGAGTGATCTGGGAAAAAAGGGTAATGGCTTCAGCGTGCGTCTATTAAAATCCCCCCACTTTTGCAGTAGAAGTGGCATTTGCGCACATAGGATTACATCGACTTAAAATTGTGCGCATATGTGTGCACAGCCAGGCTATTTTATAACATGCACGCATATACGGGCCGGAGTGCAGGCCGATGCACATGCACACGTGCACCTGCGCGCCTGTTTAATTGTTACTGTCCCTCCTTATTTTATATAATACATTCACTTGCGCGGATGATTAAATATTTCACTGCATGGTACTTGCACCCATATACGCTCATTTTAAAGTTACAAAGTAATAGGGGTGTGAATCGTGTGATCGATCGTTTTAACGATCGATTTTGGCTGGGGGGGGGGAGGGAAATCTGATCGTCGTGGTTTTTTTTTTTTTTTTTTTTTTTAAATCGTTAAAAATCGTAAATCGGTGGAGGGCGAGAAAACCGGCACACCAAAACAACCCTAAAACCCACCCCGAACCTTTAAAACAAATCCCCCACCCTCCCGAACCCCCCCAAAATGTTTTAAATTACCTGGGGTCCAGTGGGAGGGTCCCGGTGCGATCTCCCTCTCTCTGGCCACGACTGCGTTGAGAAATGGCGCCGATGGCCCTTTGCCCTTATCATGTGACAGGGCAAAGGTAGCACCGGCGCCATTTTGGTTCCTGGCTCCCTCTTCCTGCTGTTGTGGCCATTGGTTATGTCGTATATTCATGGTCATGGCTTCAGTGAGGCAAGGTCTTCTGAATTTGTTCCACAAAGTGCACAATCCAATGCCTTCCTCCCAGTTGGGTCTCCAGTAAGGACAAGGGCACATAACCCACTCAGTAATGACTCGCAGGGTTTGGATGCAGGGATAAAAGTAAAGGATCTGATGCTTCTTTTCAGTGCAAACAAATGTAACAGATTTTATTATTAGCAACAGTTTTTACTAGTAAATAATGTTTTTCAGTTAAACATAATAAGGTGACTTTAAAAGCCCAGCGTGCCAAAACCGGGAGATAATGCACAAGTAGGACCAGTTTGCGCCAAGCGGACTTTAAAAGCCACCCGAGTATGCGTGTATCCTCCGCAGTGTGCACCAATGAAAAGTTCCAAAGAAAGGGCAGGGCATGGGCATTCCTGGATTTTAACTTCAAATTAGCGCGTAAATAGATAACGCACACAGGGGTAGATTTTTAAAGTTATGCGCGTGCGTAGATTTGTTTGCGCAACCCGGCGCTAACAAATCTACACCCGGTTTTATAACATGCGCACGCTGCCGTGCCCATGTTATAAAATCCAGGGTCGGCGTGCGCAGGGGGGTGCAATTATACAACCTGTGCGCGCCGAGCCGAGCAGCCTGCCTCCGTTCCCTCCGAGGCCGCTCTGAAATTGAAGCGGCCTAGGAGGGAACTTTTTTCCCAGCCCCCCCACCTTCCCCTCCCTTCCCCTACCTAACCCACCCCCCAGCCCTAACTAAATCCCTCCCTACCTTTGTTGAGAAAGTTACGCCTGCCTTGCGTGCGCCAGCCAGCTGCCAGCGCGTCATTCCCCAGCCCAGGGGCTGGTTCTGAGGCCTCGGCCACTCCCCTGAAACGCCCCCGGGCCAGCACCATGCCCACGGCCCCGCCCCCGGAACGCCCATGAATACCACACCACCCCTGACACGCCCCAGCATGCCCCCGTCATGCCCCCCCCCCTCCCAAGCAAAGCCCCGGGACTTACGCACGTCCAGGGGCTTTGCGCGCTCCGGCGGCCTATGCAACATAGGTGTGCCGGTGCGCCCCTGCGCGAGTAAATCTGGCTGGATTTATGCGCGCAGGGCTTTTAAAATCTGCCCCACAGGCATGCGCCATGTCCCCTGCCTTGGTAGCTTAACTTTTGCTATGGAGAACGGGTAAGTAATAAAATAAAGATAAATAGATCGGCAGAGTTTTAGGGGTCGGGGTTAACAGGGGAGAAGGGAGGCTATTAAGCTAGGGGGGCTTGGGAGTCCTATCCCTTACTGGGCAAACTGAGAATGAACTGGGGTAACTGGTAAAGGCGTCAGCATGCGTGTGTTTTAAAACCCCCCCACTTATGTGGTAGAAGCAACATTTGCATGCACAGGCGCACATCCACTTAAAATTGCACGCACAACTGCGTTCGTTCAGGCTATTTTATAACATGTGCGCATATGTACGCGGGTCGATGAGCATGCACGTGTGCGCCCGCGCGCCAGTTTAAAAGTTACCTTCAATTTCTTTCTTATCAAACATTTGAAATGACCAACTCTCTCTATTGCTATTATCTTAGGCTGCTAAGGTACTGAACAAAGAACTCAACGACGGTAACGTTCAAACCGGCTCCCGTGCATACATTTGCACGCATACGTCAGCACTCGCTCAGGGACATGGCCACTTTATGGGGTACCTACACACGTTATAAAAAAGCCTGGCCATGCACGCACACCAAATTTTAAGTAGGTGCACGCATGTGTGCGCAAAACCTGCTTCAACCGTGTAAATCGAGGGATTTTAAAAGGGGCGTGCACCGACACCATTCCCAGTTTTACCAGTTCATCCCCAGTTCACCCAGGTAAGTGATAGATCTTCTAATCTCCCCTAGTTTGATAGCCTTCACTCCCTCCAGTTAGCCCCGCCCCTTAACCCCCCCCCCAGATCTGCCTAGTTTCATGTCATCCATGGCAGAGGTAAAGTTACACAGTAAGGGACCTTGCTGCATGCCGGGTTGCATAAATATTTATGTGCACATCTCATGTTCACACTCTGAAATGTCAATGTTCTGCCCAGACCACACCCATGCTCTACCCCTTTTAGAAAACCTTTGAGATTTGCACCTATCCTGGTGGCTTTTAAAATCCACTCAGGAGGCAGGAGCCCAGCTTATTCACACATTCCCTAATGAATGTGTGGGCTGAGTTTTTAAAATTCACCCCAATGGCTGGAACTATGCAGGTAAATCAGTCAGATAAGTATCAATTTTCTTCAAAGCTACATTTGTGTTCCTCTAGTAGTTCTACTGTAATGTAACTTTAGAAATTATTCTTTGTGCTCTTTTCTTTTGCTTTCTTTTATCATGATCATGTGAGCACACCTTCAGATCTTTCTGGACTGGTAAATTTAAATGATTGAGTTGCTCTTCTCTGCTATAACTACAATCTTTAAGGTAAATTTTAAGAGCTCGGTGCACTCCAAAGCCTGGAGATCTGCGCATCTCTCAGGCCTGTGCGAGACACGTGGATTTTTTAAAATGTGTGAGTATGCGCGTATCTCCTAAATAATGGGGGCGGGGAGTGGGCGTGGTCTGGGCATGGCGTGGGCGTTCCCAGATTTTAGCATTAAAACAGCATGAACTATTTACGTGCACAAGCGTGCGCCAAGGTCCCTATCCGCGTATCTTACCTCTGCTATGGATGATGTGTAACTAGTATAATAAAAAAGAAAGCGAGGATTGAAGGGTTGGTGATAAAGGGAGGCATATTAACTAGGGAGGGTTAGGAAGTCCTACCCTTTACCTGTGCGAACTGGGAATGAACTGGGGAAAGGGGTAATTGCATCAGCGAGCAGAGATGTGCATTCATTTTTGCCGAATTGGAAAATGTCAATTAAATTGTTCAATTCAGCATGTTTCGGAGAGCGCAAAAAACTATTGTGATTTTCCTGAAATTTCGGGAAAAATCGTTTTTCCAGGAAAAAAAAGGCCCAGACCGCGGGAAAACAAAATTTCCCACGGCGGCCGAAAACCGAAGCACTATACGAAAATGAAAAATGATTCACATCTCTATCAGCGAGCGTATGTAGTAAACTCTTCGTACTTATGCGGTAGAGCTAGCATTTGCGCACACATGCACACACACATATAAAACTGTGCATATATGTACACGTGTACTGCTGATTTTATACCTTGAGACATATCTGCGTGTATATTATAAAATGGCCACATCGATTTGCGTGAGCCGGCATATGTGCATATATATACGCCCACGCGGCTGTTTGAAAGTTACCGTTTTTATGAGTCTTCTTTTCCCTTTATTTCTCTCTTTTCTCTTTATTTCTTTTATTCGTGTTTTATTTTCTATATCTGTGGCAGGCCTGTTTTCTGTCATGTGTTTACACACTTCTTATTTCTTGGCTGCCTACAGATGTGGCTTTCATTCACAGCTAACATGTGCTGGCTGGGACTTTTGACACAAGGATATCTTTTCTCCCTACTTCTTTATATGTAAGAAAATAATAAGATATTCTGTCTCCCTGTCACCAAAGAGTCTTCCCTAGTGAGGGTAGTCTGCATCAGCTTAACAGATAATTGATGAATCCCTGCTCTAGATTGGGATGTGGCACTAGATGTCATCTAGTCCCTATAGATAACAACTAGCTAGAGGGAATACCATTTTTACGGCTCCTCCTCTAGAGGTGGACCCTGCAATATAAATAAGGACTAGGGCTAGGTTCAAATGCTGTTGGAGTTCAGAGTTTGGGAAGTGAGGAGCCCTAGTCGAATTGGTTCTTTTTGGTGAGGCCTACAGCCTCACTCAGTATACTTCTGGGTTCAACCCTGCCAGGTTGGGTGGGTAGGTACCAATATAGGTAAAGCAGGAGACTTTATTAGGATTTTGGATGCTGTAAGGTTTTTTTTGCCTGGGTTGCAGCCTGGTGCTCTAGGAAAAGATTACCCCCCTGGATCCAGGGACCAGTTAACTCAGACCTGCTAGTACTATTCAAAAGCCAAATAGGAGCTGCAGGGACAGTGGCCCAGAAGATATTTGGACATACACAGCTCGATACAGTATCGTCCGGTCGAAGATTGCCCGTCTGTAACATGCTGTGAGTTAATCTATTTTTTGGGTGAGAGGGGCTTTTGCCATCACTCATCTGATTTGGGAGCTTGAGCAGTGTGCCTGGCTTCACATCAGAAAGGCCTTTTCCTGCAGAGAGGCTCAACCAATAAAATACAGAAACAGAAGAGCATCTGAAAAGACCCATCCAGGGTTTCTCCCCAACCCCCACCCCCACCTTGAGGCATAACTTCAGGCTGGGAACCAGTGTAAGGACAGCTGCTCATCTTAGGGGCCAGTCCGGGTAAGGAACCCCACAGCTCTCACTCCCAAAGAATTAAGAATCCCTTGGAACCTGATCCAGCCCCACATATACGGAGGAGGAAAGGACACCTCTCTGTACATCCATTTATCTCACTCGGACATTGATTACTTCTTCAAAGAAAGCAATAAACATTATTTTAGAACACAGACCCGTGTCCTGTCGTTTTTTGTCCCCTTCAGCATCAGCCCCCACTGCTTGGGCCACAAGCGCATGCTTTTCCCCATAGAAAGAACTCGCCCCTGGGATAACACAATTGGAGGGGATCGTGACAAAGGACTAGAGCCCCAAGAATTATATATTCTTTTGTGTGCCCTTAGAGGTGATGCCCCTCAGAAGAAAAGAGTTACAGGAGAACAGGTGATATTTAATGTCATGGACAAACTTTCTTTCACTCTCTTTTAATATAGGTTAAGCTCTTTAAAAAAAAATAACTTAACGTTTTCTACTTTATGTCTTGGTACTTTTATTCTGGAGTTTTGCTGTAAACTGTTTTAAAGCATTTTCATTCATATCACTTCTCAAATTAGCTCAGTAAAAGAACTGCAGCATTTTCTTTTTGCCATTTTATCTTTTTGTCTCTCAGTTATCTCTGTCTTGTTAAATCTCTAATCTGCCACACACCGAAGTTGGAATAAAAAAGTACTATGTTACTACTCTGTAACACTTCTGAATTTCCTGAACAATAGGCAATCCTCTTCTATGGGGTGGTAGAATATTCTCTAAGAGAGTTATTTACTAGGGATGTGCATTCGTTTTCAATGAATGTACAATCTGCAACGCATAAGTCCCTGTTTGTTTGATTCATGGGTTCGCGAAATGCATGGCGATCCCCCATGAATGACGCATATCATATTTGTTTCATTCTTTTGGTTCACAGTGATTTCTTAGCGCCCTTTTGAAATAGGAGAAGGCCATGTGGGAGTATCCATAGCAACAACCAGCGCTTTCCTGTGAGTCATAAGTGACCTCACAGCCCTATCATAGAGTGGGTCAGACAGGTTGGCAAGAAGACCAGAATGCCAATGTATCAGAGCTAAGCATTTTTCTAATGCAGCCAATCACTGCTCTCAGTGCTTTGTGATGCTGTTCCTGCTGTACTATTTAAACCTTAAGCACACGACGTGCCACGCACTTTATTCTCAGCTGTGGTTTGGGAAGGTGACTTTACTCAGAGCTAGTCTGAGTGTCTCAAATTTGTATTCAATTGCTATTGCTTGCTACTTTGATAGAATTTTCCATTTAAAAAGATATTTGTTCCTTTTTGCTGCTGTGCCAGCCAGGCTTTTTTACTGCATTTTTTTTTTAATTGAACTCAGACTATCTCTCTGTCTCTCCTACTGGGACAAGCTGCCAGCAGTGGCATTTTGCTGCTGATCTTACCCCCCTGGGGTAGGTTGCAGGCAGGGTATGGGTAGTGTGGGTGGTGTGGGTGGGAGATAGTGTGAGAGTTGCAGTGGCTGTCTGGGAGTTGGTATTTTCAAAAAGAAGCAGCATCACTAGGAATTGTGCCTGCTCAGGCTTCCAGTCTTGTCTCTGGAGTTTCATTTTCTTGTGCACATACAGCAGTCTCAGTTGTAGTGAACAGCAAGGCACTGCACTGTGTGTGTGTGTGTGTGTGTGTGTGTGTGTGTGTGTAGTTTTCCACACTCACATATATTGGTACAGAGGTGTTCATTCACAAATAAAGAAATAATTATTTTAATTCACATCCCTAGTAGGCAGTGACATTAAATCCATGATGTCAGAGAAAGGTAGACGAGTGATTGGGCCTGGCAGAGGAGGCACTTCAAAAGGCAGTGCTAGTCCCCCATTAAAGTTAAAAAGAGAGCTGTTCCAATCTAAAATCTCTGGAGGGGCAGGCAGTTCCATCCGGAAAACACAGAAATTTAAAGATGATGCTCCGCCACCACCTGTTTCTGACCCTGTTGTTTTGGAGGTGAAGGAAGGGGCGGCTGAGTCATGCAGGACAAAAGGGCAAGACCCAAAAGCAGCAGTGCGACAGCGGACTCTAGTTAGCACTGAAAATGTAGCGCAGACACTGTTTGCTTCTGATTCCGATAAAGAATCATCTTGTGTGGGATTCTCATCATCACAAATGGAAGACGTAATAGCTGAAGAAGTATTAGGAGGATTTGTTAGTCCTGTCTTAGCCTCCACTTCAGTGCTGCAGGGGAGAGATTAAACTGATGATGATGAGGATGAAGAGCAGTCAGCGCAGGCACAGAGTGTGACTGATGCCCCTGGAATTGCTTCTCGGGGTGCACCCACTACTTCAACTCCAGTGCCAGCATCCACACCGAAGTCTATAAAAAAGGGATCACAAAAGAAATCTGTGATCTGGAGCCAATTTAAAGTGATATCTGGACCACCATGAATTCCGCACACTCTTACCTCTCCTTGACAGAACACTGGTGGGACCTGGCTGAGGCTGGTGGGACCTGGCTGAGGCAGAGGCAGGCAGCAGCTCTATTAGTGAACAAGTATCAGGGTGGAGGTGGGCTTTACTGCATACCCACCTGATGAACGATGCCCATACCTCAGCCAATATTCCAGCATGCATCAGACAGATGCTGGCTGGCTGGCAGCTACACCAGTGAGACAGGAATCTTCAGGCAGGGTTCTTTGTCACAGACAATGGTGCAAACATGGTAAAGGCATGTTATAATTAGTGATGTTTGGGTGGACCCTTAGACACTGTGGCAGCTTACCATGCCCACGGGGGGAAGTCCCGTGAGGGGCCACAGGTCAGGCTCAGCTCTGGACACACAAACACAGATATTTCTTTATTTAGACAGTTTGAGAAGCCACCAGACGTGGCAGTAGTGAGTAGAAGATGTAGCCCGGCTGGGCTAGTATTCCTCAGGGTGCTGGAACAGTGGTTCCTCTGGTAGCAGTGCTGTAGTGGAGAGAACTGAGAAAATGAGAACAATAGAACATTCACAGAGTCCTAAGTATGGAGAAGCCCCAAGATAGGTAGAGCTGGCCCTCGAGGAGCGAGTACCAGATCTCGCGGTTCCACGTAGGAGATGGCACTGGTGCTGGAAAGGAGGCAGGCCCTCAAGGAGTGAGTACCTGGCTCCAAGGAGACAGCTCTGAGGAGTGGATGATAGTAGTACTCAGTGATGGTGTCTGTAGCGAATTCTTCCAAGTAGAAGAGGAGATGGATGGAGGCAGTGGGTCAGGGAACATGGGCCCTCAAGGAGCGAGTATCCTGTTAGCAGAAAGAGTCCAATGGAAGTTGGAAAGGCAGAGTAGCTGGGTACGGAGAGCGAATCCCATCCGTAAGAATCCCCTTGCTAACTCAATGGCTAGCAATAAAGTGTAGGCTTAAATATCCGGGCAGCATGATGTCATCACACGGGGATACCCCTGAGGAACGTGCCAATGAGGAATGAGGGCCGCGTGGCGCGTGCACCCTAAGGTACCTGTAGAACATGGCGGGAGGCAGCGCCCAAGCCGGTCTGGGGACACCGCAGAAGATGGCAGGTATACGCCGCGGCAACCAGGCATCCATGAAGAGCAGGGGGAGCAGCAAAAAAGGAAAGGTAGGTGGAGTGAAGCAGTTGGGAAGTGATGGTCTCAACAAGGCAATAGCCGATGGGCGCTTTCAGAACATCCGATGTTTTTCTCACACTCCGCACCTGATAGGGACGTCAGCTCTGGGGTTGAAGCCCAATCACCAAGAGAATGAATACCTGCATAAGTTAATACACAAGTTCAGGAACATAGCAGCGCAATTCCACAGAAGTGTGAAGGCAGGGCAGGTTCTCCGACAAAAGCAGACTGATTTGGAGATGCCTCACAAGCGTCTCATTCAAGACATTGCCACATGGTGGAATTCCACCTTTATGATGCTGCAGAGATTAGTGGAGCTGCAGACACCATTTCATGAACTTTCTGGTTCAATGGACATAGGTGTGCAGAATCCCCTAGGGCATCATGATTGGTTAGTCATGAGTCAGCTGGTAAAAATCCTGCAGCCCTTCAAGAATGCCATGGAGGAGCTGAGTTCCAGAAGTGCAAACTTGGCTGACATCGACCCTATAGTTAATTTTCTGGAGGAAAATTTGGAGGGCTTTAAACAGGAAGAGGGAATGACAGCAGGAGTGCTGCATTGTCTGGACCTTTTGCAGAAGCAGGTGCAAGAGAGATTAAGACCTTTAATAGACGACCGCACATACATGCTCGCCACAGTCTGTGATCCTCGTGTGAAAGGGAAACTCGCCCTACCGTACGATTGTCTCTGTTATGATCAGGCTTGTGAACCCTTGGACTGAAGGGGGGATGGTATATCTTAGAAGGTGGGTCCTTAGGTTTCCCCATTCGGGTGGTGAGGCGGAACAGAAGATGGGACTGGCTGACCTTCGGCACTGAAGACTGAGATGGCCGTGAAGAGTCGAGACGTCGGGGTAGAGCCAACAGGACCTTCACCACTGGAAGCCCGCGGTCCCCTGGGGAGGAGCCCGTAGGGACCCAGGCTGCTGGGACTTAGATGGGCCCTTGGAGACGATGGTCTGGAAGGAGTCCGAGGTCAAGTGCCAGAGGGTCGTTGCTTACCAGTCCGAGGTCACACGCCGAGGGATCACCGCTTGCCAGTCCAAAGTCACACACCAGGGAATCACCGCTTGCCAGTCCGAAGTCACATACTGAGGAATCACCAAGAAGAAGCAAGAACCAGGAATCAAGAATCCGAAACACCAGAAGACTCATCAAAGCAAGCAGACATGAACACACACATTGCCAAGTCGAAGAGTGAGCGGAGGAAGTCTCTTTATATACTTCCCCTGTGCCTATCTATTAGGAGCAGGTGCAGGCAATTAGGAGGATGAGGCCCCTATAAATCTGAAGAGGAGGCGCGGCCTCGTGCCTAAGGCCGGCGGCCATCTTGGATCCCCGCAGTGGGAGCAGAGTGGCATGGCGCCGCGAGGGGAGGCCCGGGGCACCTCTCCTGCCAGCAATCACCGCGGGAAGGTGTGGTGAGGTGCGGGGGCAAAATGGCCCGGACTCTCAGGCGCTGTCGCGGCGGTCTGACGCCATGACTCAGGTAGGGGGTTGCGGCCGCGGCTGTCCTCGGCCATGGAACACAACAGTCTCACATATGTGAAGGACCTGCCGTTAGTAAATGTCCGTGAACAGGAGCGCCATAGGCAGAGACAGATTAGGCATGAAGCAGAGGAGAAAACAGCGAGCACTTCAGAGAGTAGTGCAAGCCCAAGCAGGAACAGCACTTTGTCAGCGACAGCTAGTACTTTCTCCTCTACTTCAGTACGCCAAAGCCATGTTGCCCCTAAAATATCATCTGTTCTGGAATGGGCTAGAGCGAAAGCAGCTGGCAAGAAGGATTCTCAGCCCATCCAAGCAAAGGAGACACCAGCACAAATGTCAGTGACATAGTATCTCACAGAGCCCATAGAGGATATGCAGTAGGGATGTGCAGCCAAAACATTTTCGTTGCATTCGAGATACGTATTCGTCGGGGGTCATTTCCATTGCATTCGGACGTATGGCACATCCGATACGTCGATATGTGAATTCGTTTTCCGGTTCCCATTAAAGTCAAGGGGGAAGGATTTCCAGCCTATTTTTGGCTGCAGAATTGGGGTTTTATTATCAATGTTCATGAAACTTCTGGGGAGCAATCATCACAACAACAAAAGAGCTCCAAGGTACTTAGACTGTGGCAAAGTGGCATGAATAGCCTAAGGCACTGTAAAGATGCAAAAGGGTACCAGAAGTGGCAAGAGTGCTTTAACAGAGGCACAAAGCAGCAGTCAGAGTGTCAAAAACACACCACAGCTTCAAAAGAGAGCACCAATAACAGATGTATGAACCATCGAAGGCAGCACGACAGGCAAAGCGGTAAGACAAGTGGCATCGACATCCTACAGCACAATGAAGGGGGAACATAGCAAGCAGAAAGACTAGCACCAACACACTGAGGAACCATGATAGTGGCAAGAACACCACAAGGAGTTAAGTGAGTCATCTGGTGTATGGCAGCAAAGCAGAGTGGCAGAAAGCTGATAGGGGCAAGACAGACTGGCAGAGTGGAGGTAGTCTGGTCCCTGTGGTTTTGATAAGGGAAAGACAGGCTGTCCCAGGAGAGAGTTCCCTTTCCTTTGTGCAGGAAAGGACTCCCTAGAATGGGTTCACCCCTAGAGTGGGGTGTTTCCGTTGGCGTCTAGTGAATACCCAGAAGTTACTGACTGTACTTACGCACTTCAGCTGATGACAAAGGAACTTGAAGAGCTCTCAGAAATAAGAAAACTGCTACTCAGGTCCAAAACTACAATATCAACCTATGTTGACTTTGTACCGTACAGTGCTTCTGTAAACAATGGGAACACAGAGGATGAAATAGAGTACAACTACCACCAGTTTTCTATAGCACTAGAAACATTAATGTAGCAACTAAGAAATATCTTGGGAAAATGGCCAGTATTATGAAGGTCATGAAAACTATATCCTAGCTCCAAGCTGGACAGACAGGCACAGCGTTAGAGGTCGAGCCCTGGTAGGGACGTAAGGCCTTGACCAACAGGCACAGCATTAGAGGTCAGGATTGTGTAGGGATGTAAGGCCTGGACTGACAGGCAAAGCAGTTGAGGACAGAGGTCAATCCCACCTAGGGACATAAGGCCTGGACTGACAGGCAAAGCAGTCGAGGACTGTGGTCAATCCCACCTAGGGACATAAAGCCTGCACTGACAGGCACAGCAATCGAGGTCAAACACTTGTAGAAACACAAGGCCTGGACTGACAGGCAAAGCAGTCGAGGTCAAACACTTGTAGGAACACAAGGCCTGGACTGACAGGCAAAGCAGTCGAGGACAGAGGTCAATCCCACCTAGGGACATAAGGCCTGGACTGACAGGCAAAGCAGTCGAGGACAGAGGTCAATCCCACCTAGGGACATAAGGACTGGACTGACAGGCAAAGCAGTCGAGGACAGAGGTCAATCCCACCTAGGGACATAAGGACTGGACTGACAGGCAAAGCAGTCGAAGACAGAGGTCAATCCCACCTAGGGACATAAGGCCTGGACTGACAGGCAAAGCAGTCGAAGACAGAGGACAATCCCACCTAGGGACATAAGGCCTGGACTGACAGGCAAAGCAGTCGAGGACTGTGGTCAATCCCACCTAGGGACATAAGGCCTGCACTGACAGGCACAGCAATTGAGGTCAAACACTTGTAGGAACACAAGGCCTGGACTGACAGGCAAAGCATTCGAGGACAGAGGTCAATCCCACCTAGGGACATAAGGCCTGGACTGACAGCCACAGCAATCGAGGTCAAACACTTGTAGGAACACAAGCCCTGGAATGACAGGCAAAGCAGTCGAGGAAAGAGGTCAATCCCACCTAGGGACATAAGGCCTGGACTGACAGGCAAAGCAGTCGAGGACTGTGGTCAATCCCACCTAGGGACATAAAGCCTGCACTGACAGTCACAGCAATCGAGGTCAAACACTTGTAGAAACACAAGGCCTGGACTGACAGGCAAAGCAGTCGAGGTCAAACACTTGTAGGAACACAAGGCCTGGACTGACAGGCAAAGCAGTCGAGGACAGAGGTCAATCCCACCTAGAGACACAAGGCCTGGACTGACAGGCAAAGCAGTCGAGGACAGAGGTCAATCCCACCTAGGGACATAAGGCCTGGACTGACAGGCACCGCAATCGAGGTAAAACACTTGTAGGAACACAAGGCCTGGACTGACAGGCAAAGCAGTCGAGGTCAAACACTTGTAGGAACACAAGGCCTGGACTGACAGGCAAAGCAGTCGAGGACAGAGGTCAATCCCACCTAGGGACATAAGGCCTGGACTGACAGGCAAAGCAGTCGAGGACTGTGGTCAATCCCACCTAGGGACATAAAGCCTGCACTGACAGGCACAGCAGTCGAGGTCAAACACTTGTAGGAACACAAGGCCTGGACTGACAGGCAAAGCAGTCGAGGACAGAGGTCAATCCCACCTAGGGACATAAGGCCTGGACTGACAGGCAAAGCAGTCGAGGACCGAGGTCAATCCCACCTAGGCACATAAGGCCTGGACTGACAGGCAAAGCAGTCGAGGACAGAGGTCAATCCCACCTAGGGACATAAGGCCTGGACTGACAGGCAAAGCAGTCGAGGTCAAACACTTGTAGGAACACAAGGCCTGGACTGACAGGCAAAGCAGTCGCGGTCAAACACTTGTAGGAAAACAAGGCTCTTCTGGGGGAAAAAAGTGGTGCTCTTCTGGGGGAAAAAAGACTCATAATTTTCTGTGGTGCTCTTCCGGGGGGAAAAAGACTCTTAATTTTCTGTGGTGCTCTTCTGGGGGAAAAAAGAAAAAAACGAAAAAAAAAAAAACCTGCTGGTTTTCTTTCACTATTCATTCTAATTAATTGCTCTGTGCTCCACTAATATCTGGGCTCTCTGAGCAGTAGAACTGCTGTGTTTTATACCTTTCTCTAGGTCTGTTATTATACAATAATTGTAATTGTTGCTTGCAAACTGTTATTTTTAAGATCCAGTATACCTGCATTTCTATTATTGTATAGCTGTTCTTTAATAATCTGGTTAATATTGGCACAGAAGTGCTGAGGGATTCCTTTAATAGGTAAGAACTAGAAGGTTCCTAAGGTGTCCAGTTAAGGCCAGATTGGGTGTGGCAGAGAAGGTAAATAGTGAAGTGGCTGGGCATTGCAGACTGCTTGAGGCAGCCCCAGAGAGGATACTTCTTCTGTTCCTGTGCAGATAAGACTCTTAATTTTCTGTGGTGCTCTTCCGGGGGAAAAAAGACTCTTAATTTTCTGTGGTGCTCTTCTGGGGGAAAAAAGAAAAAAAAAATAACCTGCTGGTTTTCTTTCACTATTCATTCTAATTAATTGCTCTGTGCTCCAGTAATATCTGGGCTCTCTGAGCAGTAGAACTGCTGTGTTTTATACCTTTCTCTAGGTCTGTTATTATACAATAATTGTAATTGTTGCTTGCAAACTGTTATTTTTAAGATCCAGTATACCTGCATTTCTATTATTGTATAGCTGTTCTTTAATAATCTGGTTAATATTGGCACAGAAGTGCTGTGGGATCATTTAATAGCTAAAGGACTAATAAAGTTCCAGAAAGTGTCCTACTCTACCCAGCTTGTCCCAGGTTCAACTGTTTGTTTCCCTCCCACCGTACCCCTCTACCCACCCACCCCTGGGATTAGATTACTAATATAGACTGACTAAATTAGCATTAGCAACAAGATATATTAGTATGTTAACAGCTAAGGACATACCAATCCAAAACTTAACCAATATGAGAACTATCCAATGCAACTGTTGTAGAGCCTTTATTCTGAGGGAAAGCATCTGGAGACTTGGAGCTTGCCCGATCTGTGCACAGCTCTCTTCTTTGAAAACGGAGCTGACTGAGGTTAAAGCTCAATTAGCTTCAATTAGAAGAATTACACCCACATTGCATTACTCAGAAAATAATTCCCCAAAACCAAAGAATAACCAGGAGTCAAGAAAAAGAAATACAGTAGACTCAGGTAGGATAACACATGTGTCCCACAGTCACCCATTCTTGACAGATGGGAAGCCAACAAGTATACCCCCCACTCAATCAGTTCATCAAGTAAATCATTAAAAAACAGGATCACAGTGGGCTCTGGTAGAATTAGACCTGTAACAAGGAGACACACACAGTATCAAATGCAACAAGAACATAAAGCCCTCCCTATATTAACTGAAGAAATTCTAGAGAAAAACATTGACGTGTTACCAGAAAAGAGAAAAAACCAATGCATGCAGAATTTCAAGATCCATAACCAAAAGAAAAAGCTAATTGAGATGGATAACTCTGTCATCAATGGCACAACTGCAAAAGGAAAGAGTAAAGTGAATAACAAATCTCAACTAAAGTCTCATAAGGAGTACAGGAAAAGCAATAACCGTAAAGAGAGTACCTGGAAAGCTATGACTACAAATGCTCATAGTTTGGGAAATAAAATCCCAGATCTGCAGGCCCTAATGACAGAGGCAGAACTGGACATCGTTGCTATCACAGAGACATGGTTCACAGAATCTCATGATTGGGATACGGCAATACCAGGCTATAACTTGTTAAGGAAGGACAGAGTGGATAGAAAAGGGGGAGGAGTGGCTCTTTATGTCAGAAATAATATCCAAGCATCTGAGCTGCAAGGAAGTTGGGGCAAGGAAGAAGCACTATGGGTCGACCTAAAACAGATGATGGAGCATCCATTTATATTGGAGTGGTTTACAGGCCTCCAAACCAAAAGGAAGAGCTGGATAGAGATCTGGTTGAAGACATCCATAAGATAGGTAAGAAAGGGGAAGTGGTGATCGTTGGTGACTTTAATATGCCAGATGTAGACTGGAAAATCCAATCTGCGGAATCTAAAAACAGTAGAGCAATAGTGGATGCCATGCAAGTATCTTTGTTCAAACAAATGGTATTGGAACCCACAAGAGAAGGAACTATTCTCGACTTAGTGCTCAATAATGGAGATATCGTCTCTGATGTCAAGGTGGGCGCCCACCTCAGCACCAGTGATCATCAAACGGTATGGTTTAATATCACTAAAAGAATATGGAAAAGAAGCACAAAGACCAGAGTTTTACAGTTCAAAAAACACAGACTTTGAGGAAATGGGGAAGTACCTAGAGGAAGAACTAAATGGGATGGGAAAATGAGAGAGATGTGGATCAGCAGTGGACCAATCTAAAAGGAGCAATCGCCAAGGCAACTGCTCTAATGTTAGAAATGTAAAGAAAACCAAAAGAAAAATGAAACCTATCTGGTTCTCAAAGGAGGTGGCTGACAAAATTAAAGCTAAAAGAACTGCATACAAGAAATACAAAAGATCCCAAAGGGAGGAGCACAAAGAAGAATATCTGATTCAACTGAGGGAGACTAAGAAATTAATCAAGTTGGCAAAAAGTCAAGCGGAAGAGAGGATTGCCAAGGAGATAAAATATGGTGACAAAACATTTTTCAGATACATCAGCGAAAAGAGAAAAGTCCAAAGTGGTATAGTGAAATTGAAAGGTGGAAATGATCAATGTGTGGAGAGAGACGAAGAAATGGCAGAAATATTAAACGAATACTTCAGCTCTGTGTTCACTAAAGAAGACCCTGGAGAAGGACCATCTCTACACAACAAGAAACTGGAGGGAAGCTGAACAGAGGAAAATCCATTTACAGTAGATAATGTATGGGAAGAGCTAAAGAATCTGAAAGTGGACAAAGCCATGGGGCCTGATGGTATTCATCCAAGGATACTGAGGGAGCTCAGAGATGTGCTGGCGGGACCGCTGTGCGACCTGTTCAATAGATCCCTAGAAACGGGAGTGGTGCCGAGTGATTGGAGAAGAGTGGTGGTGGTCCCGCTTCACAAGAGTGGGAACAGAGAGGAGGCTGGTAACTACAGACCGGTTAGCCTCACTTCGGTGGTGGGAAAAGTAATGGAGTCACTGTTGAAAGAGAGAATAGTGAACTATCTACAGTCGGGAGAATTGATGGACCAGAGGCAGCATGGATTCACCAGAGGAAGATCCTGTCAGACAAATCTGATTGACTTTTTTGACTGGGTAACCAAGGAATTGGATCAAGGAAGAGCGCTCGATATCATATACTTGGATTTCAGCAAAGCTTTTGATATGGTTCCGCACAGGAGACTGGTGAATAAAACGAGAAGCTTAGGAGTGAGTGCCGAGGTGGTGACCTGGATTGCAAATTGGTTGACGGACAGAAGACAATGTGTGATGGTAAATGGAACCTTCTCTGAAGAGAGAGCGGTTTTAAGTGGTGTACCGCAAGGATCGGTGTTGGGACCGGTCCTGTTCAATATCTTTGTGAGCGACATTGTGGACGGGATAGAAGGTAAGGTTTGTCTTTTTGCAGATGACACTAAGATCTGCAACAGAGTGGACACGCCGGAAGGAGTGGAGAGAATGAGACGAGATCTAAGGAAACTGGAAGAGTGGTCGAAGATATGGCAGCTGAGATTCAATGCCAAGAAGTGCAAAGTCATGCATATGGGGAGTGGAAATCCGAATGAACTGTATTCGATGGGGGGGGGAAAGGCTGATGTGCACGGAGCAGGAGAGGGACCTTGGGGTGATAGTGTCTAATGATCTGAAGTCGGCGAAACAATGTGACAAGGCGATAGCTAAAGCCAGAAGAATGCTGGGCTGCATAGAGAGAGGAATATCGAGTAAGAAAAGGGAAGTGATTGTTCCCTTATACAGGTCCTTGGTGAGGCCTCACCTGGAGTACTGTGTTCAGTTCTGGAGACCGTATCTTCAAAAGGGCAAAGACAAGATGGAAGCGGTACAGAGAAGGGCTACCAGGAAGGTGGAGGATCTTCATCGGATGACGTACGAGGAGAGATTGAAGAATCTAAATATGTACACCCTGGAGGAAAGGAGGAGCAGAGGTGATATGATACAGACTTTCAGATACTTGAAAGGTGTTAATGATCCAAAGACAACAACAAACCTTTTCCATAGGAAAAAAATCAGCAGAACCAGGGGTCACGATTTGAAGCTCCAGGGAGGAAGATTCAGAACCAATGTCAGGAAGTATTTCTTCACGGAGAGGGTGGTGGATGCCTGGAATGCCCTTCCGGAGGATGTGGTGAAGACCAGAACTTTGAAGGACTTCAAAGGGGCGTGGGATAAACACTGTGGATCCATAAAGTCAAGAGGCCGCCAATGAAGAGTGGGTGACTCGCCAGAATGATGGCTACTGCCTGGAGACAATACCCTTATTAAATAAACATACACATGCTTACTGTGACTCCAACATCGCTCTAAGCTTCAAAAGCAAGAGGAAATGTGGAAAAAAGGATTCACACTCACAAAGAGGGGAGTAGCTGGCTTGTTACGGCGGTTACTACCCCAAATCAAATAAGCCTGATACTTCACTTTCAATGCATATACAGCATTGTTCTCTGCTTCAACGGCAGGGGAGAAGAAAAACTGATACTTCACACATCCAGCAGAGCTCTCTGCTTCAACGGCAGGGGAGAAGAAAAGAGGGTTCGCACTCACAAAGCAGGGAGTAGCTGGCTTGTTACGGCGGTTACTACCCCAAACCAAATGTGCCTGATACTTCACTTTCGATGCATATCCAGCATGGCTCTCTGCTTTAACAGCATGGGAGAAGAAAAACAACCAATAAGGGCTGTATAACATAGTCTGGGTAAAACAAATAAGCATGGGTGTAGCTTGCTTATTGCAGCGGCTACTACCCCTAACTAATCAAGCTAGATATTTCACTTGGATGCAGCTCCATCACTGCTCTCTACATTAAAGGTGGGGGTGGAAGGGAAATAGAACCAAGAGCTAAGAGAAACAGATAAGTATGAGAGAATAAAATATGTGTAAAGCTTGCTGGGCAGACTGGATGGGCCATTTGATCTTCTTCTGCCGTCATTTCTATGTTTCTATGTTTCTATAAGGCCTGGACTGACAGGCAAAGCAGTCGAGGACAGAGATCAATCCCACCTAGGTACATAAGGCCTTGACTGACAGGCAAAGCAGTCGAGGTCAAACACTTGTAGGAACACAAGGCCTGGACTGACAGGCAAAGCAGTCGAGGTCAAACACTTGTAGGAACACAAGGCCTGGACTGACAGGCAAATCAGTCGAGGACAGAAGTCAATCCCACCTCGGGACATAAGGCCTGGATGAACAGGCAAAGCAATTGAGGTCAAACACTTGTAGGAACATAAGGCCTGGACAGTTGACGGTCAGGCACAGAGTTTCATGTCAGGTACATGTGCTGCAGTGCTTATATTATCTGGAGCATAGGAGGCAATTGGAGCTGCTGCAAGGCTTTGAATTGCTTTTATTCATCTTGCCATTCACAGGGAAATTTGGGAAACACAAGCAAAGGCAGGTTTACATTCAAAAACACTAGCATTTCCATCAACTCTGGTGCCAGCCTTGAGCAGCGAGGGCTCATGATATCCCCTGTCATTGAAAAGACACGTTCACTGGGCACACTGATTAGTGGACATGACAGATATCGCTGATCCACTTTGGCTAGGTGTGGCCAGACAGTGGACTTGTGTGCCCAATATGCCAGCGGATCTGTCTGCATTTTCTCTATCGGCTCTGAGAGATACCGTGTCACTGACAGCTGTGCTGGTGTCTCCTTTGTTTGGGCGGGCTCAGAGTCAATCATGCCAGCTGCTTTCTCTCTCGCCCGTTGCACAACTGATGAACCTTTATGGGCAACATGCCTTGAACATTCTGACGTGGAGGAGGAGTTACACTCTGTCCCTGACACAGTGCTGCTCCTGCTTGGGCTAGCAGCTCAACTCTCTGACGTGCCTGCTGTTTCCACCTCTGCTTGAAGCCTAATCTGTCTCCGCCTATGGCGCTCCTGTTCACGGACTTTTGCTAACAGCAGCTCCTTCACAAATGACAGACAATTGGACTGTAGGGCGAGTTTACCTTTCACACGCGGATCACAGACTGAGGCAAGCATGTATGTGCGGTCGTCTGTTAAAGGCCTTAATCTATCTTTCACCTGCTGTTGCAAAACGTCCAGACACTGCAGCACCTCAGCTGTCATTCCCTCTTCCTGTTTAAAGGCCTCCAAATGTTCATCCAGGAAATTAACTATAGGGATGATGTCAGCCAAGGTGGTACTTCTGGAACTCAGCTCCACCGTGACATCCTTGAAGGGCTGCAGGATTTTTACCAGCTGACTCATGACTAACCAATCATGATGCCCTAGGGGATTCTGCACACCTATGTCCATTGTACCAGAAAGTTCATGAAGGGGTGTCTGCAGCTCCAGTAACCTCTCCATCATCATAAATGTGGAATTCCACTGGGTGGCAATGTCTTGAATGAGACGCTTGTGAGGCATATCCAAATCAGTCTGCTTTGTCGGAGAACCTGCCCCGCCTTGACACTTCTGTGGAAGTGTGCTGGTATGTTCCTGCACTTCTGTATTAACCTATGCAGGTATTCATTCTCTTTATCATTGGATTCCAAGCCCAGAGCTGACTTCACTACCAGGTGCAGAGTGTGTGCAAAACATCGGATGTTCTTAAAGCGCACCTCGGTTATTGCCTTAACCATTTTTGCACCATTGTCTGTGACAAATAGCCCTGCCTGCGTTTTCCTTTTCTCGCTGGTGTAGTTGCCAGCCCTTCAGCATCTGTCTGATGCATGCTAAAATATTGGCTGCGGTATGGGCCTAGTCCGTCAGGTGGGTGTGCAGTAAAGCCCACCTCCACCCTGATACTTCTTCAGTAATAGAGCTGCTGGCTGCCCCTGCCTCAGTCATGTCCCACCAGTGTGCTGTCAGAGAGAGGTAAGAGTGTGCAGCATTCATGGCGGTCCAGATATCGCAGGTGAAATGCACTCTTCCCTCTGCCTTAGCTAGCAGTGCTTGCATGCGACTGTGACACTGCTTGTACAGGCTGGGGATGACCTTTCTACTAAATGTGGTTCTGCATGGGATTTTGTAATTTGGAAGTACGACCTTCAAAAAGGGCATCAAGGGCAATCATTTACCCAATGGTCCTGGTTACAACTTTTGAGGCTGCCTGCCTCCTTTCCTGGGATAGCATTACCGCACTCCACCCCATTTCCACCCCATTTCCACCCCATTTCCTCCATGGTGGATTGTCGCTTCTACAACATGTCAGGGGGTTGCTGGCCTGCCACCTGACTGCTAGAAGGGGATGAGGGCGTGGGCTGACTCTGCTGCTTTCCTACCACTGCACACTGGTTGGAAGGTGTCCCCTCACTGGTACTGCCACCATCCCCAGATGGCAGTAATCTTGTTGGGTGTTGCCTCTTCATATGATGGTTCATGCCAAAATTAGATAGATGTCCCATTTGCTTGCCTCTGCTAATATCCCTGGCACAGTAATTACACCGAGCATAACGCGGGTCTTCCGTCACTTTAAAGTGTCTCCAGATCGGAGATGTCTTTCGTAATCCTCCCCTCTCTAACACCTTGGGGGTGGATGCTGGCACTGGAGCTGAGGTAGTGGGTGCACCCTGAGAAGCAATGCCAGAGGGGGCCTCAGTCACCCTCTCTGCCTGTACTGACTGCTCTTCCTCCTCCTCGTTATACTTTCATCTCTCCCCTGCTGCACATTTGTGGAGGCTAAGACAGGAGTAACTGATTCTACCGAAGATTCGTCAGCTATTACTTCTTCCGTTTCTGATGAGAATCCCACACAAGAAGATTCTTCATCTGAATCAGAAGCAAACAGTGACTGCGCAACCTTGTCAACGCTAAGTGTTAGTCGAGACTTCTGTCCCCCTGCTGCTTTTGGGTGTCTACATTTTGTCTGGCATAACTCTGCCTCCCCTTCCCTCACCTCCAAAACTACAGGGCCAGAAAGAAGTGGTGGCGATGTATCATGGTCAGATTTCATTTTTTTTGGCATGGAACTGCCATCCCCTACAAACAGTTTAGAGTGCGACAGTTGCCTTTTTAGCTCTACTGGTGGTGTTGCACTAGTGTCTTTTGAGGTGCCTCCTCTGCCAGTCCCAATCACTCGACTACATCTCTCTTTCCCTGACATTATGGATTTAATGTCACTGAGTAGTAACACTGCCCACTGTCACGGTACCTGGCTGTGCACTAATGTGTGTGGCATGTACACAGAAGCTGCTTGCTTGTAAGCACAAAAGAGGCAAACTCCCTTGGCACTTGACTGCACAGAACCACCCAATAGTTAGGATCAGTCTGTTAAAACTACCCACTGCCCACTGTCACGGTGCCTGGCTGTGCACTAATGTGTGTGGCGAGCACACATAAGCTGCTTGCTTGTAAGCACAAAAGAGGCAGACTCCCTGGGCACTTGACTGCACAGACACACCCAATAGTTAGGATCAGTCTGTTAAAACTACCCACTGCCTACTGTCACGGTGCCTGGCTGTGCACTAATGTGTGTGGCGTGCACACAGAAGCTGCTTGCTTGTAAGCACAAAAGAGGCAGACTCCCTGGGCACTTGACTGCACAGAACCACCCAATAGTTAGGATCAGTCTGTTAAAGCTACCCACTGCCCACTGTCACGGTGCCTGGCTGTGCACTAATGTGTGTGGCGTGCCCATAAAAGCTGCTTGCTTGTAAGCACAAAAGAGGCAGACTCCCTGGGCACTTGACTGCACATACCCAGCCTGTTAATCTGCCCAGTGAAGCCCAGTGCACTGAGAGACTAAGTAATTGGAATTAAAAAAAAATCTGTTTAAAAAAGCAGGAATTTTTGTCACTCCAGAAAAATGGATGAAATTGAAAATAATATATCTCTCCAAGCCAGCCCAACACCCTAAATGGTGGTCAGTGCTAGCTGACCTAGGACAGCTTCTCTTCTCAGTCAGAGATAACCAAAATAAACAGCTTGAAAGAAACAGGACTAGTTGTAGCTGACCCTGGCACTGCAGCAAAACAAAGAATAATTAGCTTTTTCTTTCCTTAACTAGCTTAACTAGCCTATCTCTCTTAGTTCAGCCTCCTCCCTCTTCCACCCAGCCCACCTCCCCACAGCATCGCTGGAAATAAGTGCGTGGCTCCTCGTGCTGATGTTTATATAGTGCTGGCTCATCAGTAAAATCGACAGAGAGCACTGAATGACAGCACTATTGGCTGCATTCAGTGCATGTCACAAAATGTCAGCGCGGATACGCTGCATTCCGGTATCCATGCCGACCTGTCCGACACTTTACTTTGAGTCACTGTGACTCACAGGAAAGGGTCAGACAGGTCGGCATGGATACCAGAATGTAGGGCAGGGGCGATGCCATTTTGTGCAAATCATAGGTAGCTAGTAGCTAATGGGGGCGAAGAAAAGCGCGCGCCGCTGGGTGCACCGAATTAAATGGATAATAAGTTAAATACGTGGGGAGTCGTGATGTGTTTCGCCTCCCCACGTATTTAATGGATAGGACAAAATACGTTGCGGATCGTCAATACATCGAAAACGGATGCACACCCCTAATATGCAGACAGATCCGCTGGCAAATTGGGCACACAAGTCCACTGTCTGGCCGCACCTAGCCAAAGTGACTCAGCGATATCTGTCATGTTCACCAACCAGTGTGCCCAGTGAACGTGTACTTTCAATGACAGGGGATATCATGAGCCCTCATCGCTCAAGGTTGGCACCAGATTTGATGGAAATGCTAGTGTTTTTGAAAATAAACATGGCTTTGCTTGGGTTTCCAGATTTTCCCTGTGAATGGCAAGATGAATAAAAACAATTTAAAGCTTTGCAGCAGCTTTAACTGCCTCATATGCTCCAGATAATATCAGCACATGTACCTGACCTCAACTGATGTGCCTGCCCGTCTATACCTTACGTGACGACAAGAGCCTGACCCCAAATGCTGTGCCTGTCTGTCCACTGTCCAGCCCTTACATCACTACAAAGGCCTGACTTCACCTGATGTGCCTGCCCATCCAGCTCTTACGTCACTACAAGGGCCTGATGTCAACTGATGTGCCTGCCCGTCCAGCCCTTACGTCACTACAAGGGCCTGACCCCAAACGCTTTGCCTGTCAGTCCAGCCCTTATGTTACTACAAGGGCCTGCTCAACTGATGTGCCTATCCGTCCAGCCCTTACATCACTACAAGGGCCTGGCGTCAACTGATGTGCCTGCCTGTCCAGCCCTTACATCATTTCAAGGGCATGACCCCAAAGGCTGTGCCTGTCTGTCCACTGTCCAGCCCTTACGTCACTACAAGGGCCTGACCTCAACTGATGTGCCTGTCTGAATTTAGTTCTAGTATCTCTAATTTCAGTTTCATGTATTTGTGTATCATTTCTTTCCAGAAAATTATTTTTCCTTTTTTGCAACACTTGGAATGCAAGAACATAAAAAACTGACTTAAGATGTTTGGAGCTTCCATATTTCATATGCTCAATAGTTTTCATGACCTTCATAATATGGGACATTTTCCCTAAATCTTTCTTAGGTGCCAACATTAATATTTGTAGTACTATAGAAAACTGGTGGTAGTTGTACTCTAGTTCATCCTCTGTGTTCCCATAGTTTACAGAGGCACTGTGTAGGGTACAATGTCAAGATAGATTGTTATTGTAGATTTGGGCTTGAGTAGCAGTTTTCTTATTTCTGAGATCTCTTCAAGTTCCTTTGTCATCAGCTGAAGTGCATTAGTACAGTTAATAGTTTCTGGGTATTCATAATTAATCTCCAGCTCAGTTCTTGCTTCACAAATGGCAGTTTCTATTGCTCTAAAAGCATCCTCTGTTGAATTATCTTTCACAAATGAAAAGATGCCATTTTCTTCTGGCAGTGACCCAGTTCAGGAAGAAGTAACAGCTCAAACCACAACATACCTGCAACAAAGGAAAGGGAACTCTCCTCAGGTGTAGCCTATCTCTTAGTACCCGCTGACACATGTTGAACCAGAACCGCTGTTCAGATGGAAACCTCCTCCACTTCGTCACACTTTCGGAGTGAACCCATTCCAGGGAGCCCTTTCCTGCACAAAAGAAAGGGAACTCTCCTCGGGTATAGCCTATCTCTAAGTACCCGCTGATACATGTTGAAATGCTGTTCATATGGAAACTTCCTCTGCCTCGGCCTTTAAAATTCTCATTTGTATATCAGCTACGTCCACCAGATTTAAAAAGACCTGCGAGAACTCACTAGACGCCAACGGAACCCCAACACTCTAGGGGCGAACCCATTCTAGAGAGCCCTTTCCTGCGCAAAAGAAAGGGAACTCTCCCCTGGTCTGTGTTTCAAGAGGGGTCGGGTGGACAGTACGCCCAGGTTGACAGTCACACCACTAGCAGGGGGCCCCCTCCCCATTCACCCCGCTCCCCTCTTCTTGGGTTCTATCTGAGAAGCTTGTTTGCTGTTTGAGCTCTCTCAGAGTGTCTCAAATCTTTATTCATTTGCTATTGCTAGTTTGCTATAATTAATTTTCTATTGCTGGAAAAGATATTTGTTCTTTTTTGCAGCTGTGCCTGCCAGGCAGCAAGGCTTTTTTTTGCTGCACTTTTTTTATTGAGCTACTTGTTGTCTATCAGTCTCGTGCTGGTATTTAGCCTTAGATGGAGTTTACCACTCACTTTCGGCTGCATTCACAAACAACAGCCTGTCTTGCCCCAATCAACTTTCTGCCACTCTGCCTTGCTGCCACACACCAGACGACTCACTCTACTCCTTGTGGTGTTGTTGCCACTGTCATGGTTCCTCAGTGTGTTGGTGCTAGTCTTTCTGCTGCTTTGTCCCTTTATCAACGCCTTGTGTTTTTTTCTGACACTCTTTCTGCTTGTTATGTTCCCCCTTCATTGTGCTGTTGTTGCATCTGTCGGTCTCAGACGGCTTCGAACTTTGGTCCACACCTTTCTTCCTTCTCTCTGCTCAAGCCTTGGGAGGATGGTTGCCGCCGCATGTTCATGCCGCTCTCCCCAGCATCCCCGGATCGGCAACGGCGACGGCATTCGCCATTTTTCTCCTAAGGGCCTCCTAGGGTGCACGCGCACACGCCACCCATGACTTTATTCACGTCATGGCGGGAACCTCCTGGGCATCCCTTCCAAGTGACATCAGCACATCCTGGTATTTAGCCTGCCCTTCGTTTACTAACAAACTGAGTTAGCAAGGATTGGATTCGCTCCAGTCTAAGCTGCTCTGCCACTTCACAACAGCCGCTGGAAGCTCTCTCTCTCTGCCCTTCGGGGTAATTCATTGCTAACCTGGGTACCCATTCCTCGGGGGCCCATCTTCTCTCTTTCAGGTACCTATCTGGGAAACCGGGTACTCGCTCCTCAAGGGCCTGCACTTCCTACAGTGGTGCCTGCAACTGCTTCGCTTCTGCCTGCCAGGATCTCCATCAATACAGCTAACTACTCAGTGAGTACTAATTCTCTCAGTTTGTTCCACCTTCAGCTTCACCGCTTGGAGTCTTCATCCGGGTCCTGCCTCTGCTACCCTGCACTGCCTTTCATCTACTCAAGAGTGAGACTAGTCTCCTTTGCCGAGGACCTCTGGACTGCTTCTACTGGGTTGCCTTACTACTGTCTACCCCGGGCAGTACCATCAAGCCGTATAATAAATACAAATTCTCTGTGTTTGCGTGTATAAGAGTCTAGCCTAGTACTACGGTTCCTCATAAGAAAATGCCATACTGGGTCAGACCAAGGGTCCATCAAGCCCAGCATCCTGTTTCCAACAGTGGCCAATCCAGGCCATAAGAACCTGGCAAGTACCCAAAAACTAAGTCATGTGGCTTATCCCCGTGGGAGTGGCCATCTCCGCAGTACCCAAGAATCCACTTCAACACCTCAAAACGTTAACAGATGCTAACTCCATGGATTCGGCTCAGCTCACCGCCTTACAGGCCATTCCGGGCTTGGCCCAACGAATCTCCGAACAACAGAACTCGTTGGAAAATTTGACTGTTGCCTTTAATCAATTACATGCACAGATGAATACACTGACTACCGCAGGTAAAGAAGCTACACCACCTGAAGTGACGGTCAAGTCTACAGTGCCTCTATCTGCTCCGACATGCTTCGTGGGTGAAGTTTGGAAATGTAGAGGATTTATTGATCAATGTTGCATTCACTTTTCTCTGCAACCTAACCATTTCTCCACAGCTTATGCCAAGACCACCTATATCCTTTCGTATTTGGACGGAAGAGTGCTGGCTTGGGCCTCACCGCTGTGGGAGTACAATGACCCTATCCTGAATGATCTTGCCGGGTTTCTTGAACTGTTTAAGTCAGTCTTTGATGACCCTGCTCGGTATTCGACAGCAGGATCAACCTTGGTTCATCTAAAACAAGGTAATAAACCTTTACCAGACTTCGCTATTGAATTCAAGATGTTGGCTTCTGAATTACATTGGTACCCGAGGTGCCTAAAAACCCTATTCTTTGAAGGTCTGAACTCCCGGTTGAAAGATGAACTGGTGACTCGTGAGATGCCTGAGACCTTAGCAGAACTGATGAACTTGGCAGCAAAGATTGATTGCCAAATTCACGACAAGGTTCAAGAGGTCAAGAGTCCCAGAAGACCACTTTAGGGAGAGAACCCATGCCTACACACCCAGGGCCTGTTGCTGGCGAAGAAGAACCAATGCAATTGGGCCGCAGTCATTTATTTATTATTTATTTATTTGTGCAATTTTTATATACCGTTGCCCAGAACAAAGAGTTCTATCTTAACGGTTTACATAATAAATTAACTTAAGACAGTTAAGAAAACAGAAATAAATACAATAAAACATCAATAAAATAAAATAAATAGAGTTATTTAAAAACTAAAATAGCATAAGTAAAGTTAGAAATAAAAAACCATAAAAGCTGCTATACCATTTGACTCCTAAAAGAGACGATTCCGAAGAGGTCGGGATTATGTATGTATTGTGGACAAACTGGTCATGCTGTACAAACATGCCCCATATGTCCGGGAAACTGGCAGACCTAAGTCGTGTGGGAGGACTCTTCTTAGGTCTAACTGCACCCTCTCCTCCACTCTCTCTTCCTGTATCTTTAATCTGCGGGCCTTTGGAATACCAGACCCTTGCCTTAGTGGACTCTGGGGTAGGGGGAAATTTCATTTTGAAACATCTAGTGGAACATTTGCAGATCCCTACCACTACTATGATGCCTCCATTACTTTTGTCCTCTATTCATGGAGAGCCCTTACCGGGTGAAGTAACCCTGCTTACAGAACCAGTGCTCTTCATACTGAGACTATTTCCTTCTTTCTGCTAGAGAAGGCCATGCACCCTTTGGTACTTGGGCTACCGTGGCTGCAGAAACACATGCCACAATTCAACTGGGCCACTTTGGAGCTTTCATGTTGGGATCCAGATTGTCATGGCAAATGCTTGATGGAAGTCTCTCCTATACATGCATGCCAACTTCCCCGTTGTTGCCTGGGTTGCCACCTCAATACGCATCTTACCAAGATGTATTCTCAAAAGAAGTTGCTGATGTGTTGCTTCCACACAGATCATACGACTGTGCAATTAACTTGAAGCCAAATACGGAGTCACCCAAAGGAAGAGTTTACACCCTCTCCATGGTGGAGAATAAAGCGATGTCAGAGTACATCCAGGAGAATCTCCAGAAAGGCTTCATAAGATCTTCTAAGTCTCCTGCTGGAGCAGGATTTTTCTTCGTGGGAAAGAAGGACGGAACGTTATGCCCATGCATTGACTATAGAGGTCTGAATGAGATCACCATAAAGGGCTGCTACCCTTTACCACTCATCTTGGAGCTATTTGACAGGTTACAGGGAGCCAAGATATTTTCTAAGCGTGACCTCAAAGGAGCTTATAAATTTAGTTCGCATCCGCTCTGGTGATGAATGGAAGACCGCTTTTAATACCCGGGATGGGCACTTTGAATACCTGGTGATGCCCTTCGGCTTGTGCAATGCCCCGGCTGTCTTCCAAAACATGAACGATATTCTGTGTGATTTACTCTACCAGTGTATCACTGTCTACTTAGACGACATCTTGATATTTTCTCAGGACCTGCAATCCCATCAAGAAGATGTCAAAAGAGTTCTGCAAAGACTTCGCGAGAATTGCTTGTATGCCAAATTGACCAAATGCACATTTCATAAGGAATCAGTACCCTTCCTAGGGTACATTGTCTCAAACTAAGGTTTCCAAATGGACCCTCAGAAGCTTGAAAGTATCCAAAAATGGCCACAACCCACTGGCCTAAAAGCTCTAAGATGGTTTTTGGGATTTACCAACTATTACAGGACCTTTATTAAGAATTACTCTTCACTACTGTTCCATTAACTAAGAAAGGAGCCAACGTTGGCACTTCGTCTACAGAAGCTGTGACAGCATTCCAGAAGTTAAAAGATGCGTTTTCAAGCAAACCATGCCTTTGCCATCCAGATCCTACATAACCCTTCATTGTGGAAGTCGATGCCTCTGATGTAGGTGTAGGGGCTGTGCTAAGCCAGACTAATGATTCAAAGATCTTGCACCCCTGTTCATTCTTTTCCCGATGCTTCTCGCCAGCAGAGAAGAACTACAGCATTGGGGATAAAGAACTGTTGGCAATAAAAATGGCATTTGAAGAATGGCGCCCTGGCTTGAAGGTGCACAACATCAGATCACTGTTTACACTGATCACAAAAATCTGGAGTACCTCCGTCACGCCCAACGCCTCACCCATAGACAGGCAAGGTGGTCCCTGTTCTTCAACAGATTTGATTTTCTGCTGAAATATCGCCCTGGTGACAAGAATGTCAGAGCAGACACATTATCTCGCTCTTTTCTCTCAGAGGACGTGCCTGATGAACCCCAGCATATTATTGATCTGAAGAGAGTGATTCTCACAGCTTCACATCCAGTGCCCCTGGACAAGACCATTGTACCCCGCAATTTAAGGAAGAAATTGCTAACATGGGCTCACGATTCAAGACTGGCCGGACACCCTGGTCAACGGAGAACACTGGCTAAGCTACAGAAGTACTATTGGTGACCCACCATGAAAGAAGACACTCTTGAGTACGTAGCCTCTTGTTCCAACTGTGCCAGACAGAAACCGCCACCCTGACGTCCTTGGGGCCTGCTTCAAACCTTGCCAGCACCAGATGAGCCCTTGACCCACATTGCAACAGAGTTTGTGGTAGACCTGCCACGTTCCGGAGGTAACAATACCATTTGGGTGACAGTGGATCAATTTTCGAAGATGGCTCACTTTGTGGCTCTCCCTGGCTTGCCATCATCCATGGAACT